>NC_058086.1:47089780-47195562 GCF_014858855.1 Bufo gargarizans
ATACAGAATGCACAGTAAAAAAGTGATGGAGGGGTTAAAAAAAATAAAAATTAACCCACCCAATCCACGATCGCGTAGTTGCAGATCTTTGTCTTCTTCTGCAATGTTGAGCTACCGGCTAAGGACCTGTGGTGACGTCACATCACAAGGTCCAATCACATGGTCCCTCACCATGGTGATGAACCATGTGATTGGACCATGTGATGAGCACAGTGACGTCACCACAGGTCTTTTGCCAGGTCCTGAAGATAGAACAGAGACCGGCAGCTATGGAGCAGGTAAGTTAACTTAATTTTTTATTTTTTAACCCCTCCATCCCTAATATACTTTGCATTCTGTATTCAGATTGCTATTATTTTCCCTTATAACCATGTTATAAGGGAAAATAATAAAATCTACACAACACCGAACCCAAACCTGAACTTCAGTGATGAAATTCGGGTTTGGGTCTGGGTACCAAACATGGCGATTTTTCTCACGCGAGTGCAAAACGCATTAAAACGCTTTGCACTCGCGCTGAAAAATGGCGCATTTTACCGCAACGCAGCCGCATCTTATCGGGCCCTCACACGCCACGCTCGTGTGAAAGAGGCCTAAGGCTCCTTTCACATGAGCGAGTTTTCCGCATGGGTGCAATGAGTGAGGTGAACGCATAGCACCCGCACTGAATCCGGACCCATTCATTTCAATGGGTCTGTGCAGATGAGCGGTGATTTTCACGCATCACTTGTGCGTTGCGTGAAAAACGCAGCATGTTCTATATTCAGCGTTTTTCACGCAGCCCTGGCCCCATAGAAGTGAATGGTGCTTCAGTGAAAAACGCATCGCATCCGGAAGCAAGTGCGGGTGTGATGCGTATTTTCACTGATGGTTGCTAAGAGATGTTGTTGTAAACCTTCAGTTTTTTTATCAGGCGCACGAAACGCATCAAAACACATTGCACCCGCGCGGAAAAAACTGAACCACTGAAAGCAGATGCAGACAAAACTAACTGAACTTGTTTGCAAAATGGTGCGCGTTTCACCGAACACATCCGGAGCCGATCCGCCACGCTCGTGCGAAAGAGACCTAATAGAGACATATAGATCTGCATAAGAGCTGTAGACAAAAAAACGGTAGGAGATGTTCAATCAGAACTATGTGCAAAATTGCAATTTTTTGGGATAAAAAAAAAATATTGGTTGCAAAAGTTTCTGATTTTTATCTTTAACCATTTAACCCAATGATTGCTGCTCCTTTGATAACGACATTAGCCGGGATTCCTCTTTGCTCTGTTCCCCTAGGTTGGCTCAGCCTGGGCCACTCTGTACGCTGGAATGAATTTCACGCAGGAAGATATAGACATGAATCATATCTGGTATTTTCACACCATAATCCTCGGCTGCAAGGGACATGACAGCTTCCGATTTTCCATAACAGATGGGGAGCACAATACAGCCCCGCAAACTTTCTTCATCTCCATTTTAAACATAGAGAAAGGTAAGTTTTATGGGCCAGGGCCTCATGTGGGTTTGTATCAGAGCCAGACAGCGATAATACTGTATTATCCCATGAATACAAGACAATTATACGTCTCTTCTGAGTGGAACAAATACCCCGGGATCCTTCAAAAACAGTTGTGCTCTGCAGACATGCAAATTAACATCGTAGCCATTATCCGCATTGCTGAATCAAGGAGTCAAGTTTACAAGACGGGCGACAATTGAGTGTCTGTTTTCAATGACCATTCCGACGGGCCATCTGTAGTGATGTCATTTCCATGGCGACCAGTCACCAAGTCCAATTATTTGAATAAGGGAAAAAAAAAATATTTCCCACGTGTGTGGCAACTACAACCCCAGTGTGTCAAAACTGGAAAGAGGAAAAAAATAATAAAAACAAATAGGATGTTTGAAGAGTTATATTTAGATGATTTCTAAAATAGGCAAAATTGTAGAATAGAATAAAATAAAATTGATAAATTATACCTGTATATAAAATTATGAAATGAAGAAATTATATTAAATTGAGTGATTTTTTTTTTTTATTCTTAGGGGTAACTTAAAATATATTTAAAAAACATTTAATAAAAACCATTGTTTGAAAAAAGGATAAATCTGTAGCTATTTTTCAGGTCAGAGTAGTATACATTCTGAAAATAGTATATGATTTCCATTTTTGGAGCTTCATTTATTTACATATTTGTTTATTTATTTACCTATCTTATTTATTTATTTTCTTATCTTACCTTTCTTATTTTGGCTACATGCATGAAAAAAAAATTCCATTAAAAACTGATAAACTCTCCATTTTTAACTGACCTTTTTTTCAGTGATGCCTTTCCGAGAAACGGACGTTAAAAACGGACCCAATCAATTGTATGGGGCAGTCGGTCAGGGAAAAACGGACAAGATAGAACATGTTCTATTTTTTTTTTATGTCTGTTTTAAAAAAAAAAAACTGCTGTGAGAATAACCCCATAGGCTGCCATTGGTCTTAAAACGGACGTGTGATAGCCATAAAAATCGCAGTGTGCATGTAGCCTTATTTATCTACTTATTTATTTAGTTACTTATTTACATAACTACTTATATATTTATTAATTGATTATTTATTTTCATATTTCTTTACTTATTTATTCATATACTTATTTATATTCCTATTTTATTTATTTACTTATGTATTTATTAATATTATTGAAATTAGCATTTCATGAATAATCAATAATGTAGCTAATTTATGCCATTTATTTAATAAGAGATGTATTTAACTATTTGAATTGGTCACTTAAAATTAATTTGTGTTTTTTGGACTTTTATTTTCTTTTATATCCTGTTTTAGAAAAATTCACATGATGATTTAGTAAAATGAGAATTTTCCTAAATTGCTAATGAATTTCATTGGGAATTTAGCTGTAAAATCAAGTCATCTGTAGATCTTAGATTTGTGATACTTGAGGCCTTAATGCCAAAATAGAATTTAAAACAGAGGACACATTTGTCTTGAAATTTTATTTTTGTTTCTCAAAAACGACGCACGTTTATGTGTCGCAAATGAGAGATTGGCACTAGAGAATCAGACGCTGCTAATTCCCAAAGGGTGGAGGGGGTAAAGAGAATGGATGGGGGGAGGGGAGGGTCCTTAGCAAAAAAAATAAAAAATCTTTCCTATTCATGTACATTGCAACTTTTGCTTAAAACTAGGAACAAGCCTCTGCGCCATCTGCAAACTGCGATTCATAAACGCTTTGACAGGATGCCATGCTCCCTGACATCATAGAGAGAGAAGACAGCACATTGTAATGAAGAGAGGTGCTTGTTCTGCCCGGCAATTAAATGCATCTCATTTATTTTCCTTACAGCTGAGGCTTTATTTATTAGTAAACAGCTGCATCGGTAACTTTTTGGGGTTTTTTGTTTTTGTTTTTTTGGCTAGATGATTGCCAACTGGTGCTCCAGATAATCCATTAATTCATGGTAATCACTGGGCTGTTCTGTGAAAGGCAGAAAATAGCCAAATATAAAGGGTCACCCAAATTATGACAGAAAATGAAAAGAAAAATGTCAGGATTTAGATAAACAAAAAGTTTGCATGAAAGGAATATTTCAATGATAATTTTCACTGGGCAGAGGTAAATAAATATTATCTAATCAGTGAGGTTAGATCATTCGAGGTTTTTTTGGTATGCTATTCCTCTATATTTCTTTTTTTCTAAATTAATTTATTTTTTACTTTTTCTGCTCTTTAACTGGTTTCCTGACCACCATACAGTAACCAAATAACAGCTCCATACATAAGGTCATTATTGTAGGGGGTCATCAAGAATCGCCTTTGATTGTCATCAGGTTCAACTAACTCTGGCCATTTCTTGTCCTGCTGGTCCATCTCCATGAAGCACCAAAGGAATTGTCCTGTTTAGAAAACCCATTTTCATACACCCTATTGGGGTCTTCACAGATGGTAGAGGGGGTCTCCTATCCAGGATCTTCAGGAACAGATTGCAGAGTAGTTACCAAGAGCGTCTCTTGCTCTGGAGGACCTGCCCTGTCCTCCATTACATAGACAACCTATTGATAATAATGGACAGTGTGTAATGCTTCATTTCCCCTGTGGTGGAGCTGCAGGGAAATTGAACACTTACTGCCAGATTTACCCAGAGATTACAGTTGATTTTGGGGGATCTTTGGTGGGTGGACACGTTGTGATTAATTTTTTGTGAAGGGAACTTTGTAACAAGTAGGGAGCGGAGAACCCTTTTAATGGGTTTGACTGGCTCTAATGGTTTACAGATGTTCTGTCCCTGTGACCCACAGTGTTTGGTATGGTCAGGGTCACTGTATGTATCTGCTCTGTGATATTTTCATCATAGTTTTTGCATTATTACATTTACAGAAGACATTGTTACATTTGTAACGATTGCTGATATCAGTTGTTGAGTTGACACGGCACACAATGTGCATCATCCCGGTGACTCCATATGTCACGCATGTCAGGTCTCCCCACATCTACAAATGTCTTTTGATCGGGCCCCTGTTATCTGGTTGGAGACGGAGATCCCATTCCCAGCTAATAGGCAGATCTCAGCGGTGCGCACCTCCAGGCTCCTCTCCATACAGTTTGTGTGGTTGTGACCATGCATTCAAATTGGTTTCAAAGGTTTTACAGCAGAGAATACAGCCAAACACAGCTTGTTGCTCCCTAAGTTCTTTGTCCGTCATCACTTTTAATATAATTAGGAATCCTTTGCCAAAACCAATAAGCTGCGCGACATAATAAAGCCTGTATCTGCTTAACAACATCCAGGCTGGAGGCAAAAGCATTTAACACATTGTGTTCCTTTTCAAGAGCTCACAATGTAGAGGCTGAATCATAAGAGCCACAGAATAAATCAGGATTCAGGTTCGTTAAAAGAAAAAAATCAATGCCAATTTATTTTTTATTTTTAAAAAGAAAAGAAATTTGTTTATTTTGGCAAACATTCATGTCAGAAGCTGAATCCTGTTACAATCATGTAGTACCATACAGAGAGGTGAACATATTTAGGAAAGTATGCAATGGGTGCCAAGAGATCTTTTCCATTCAGTATATGAGGATAGTATAATATATAAAGTGTTTCTTTAAAGAAAAACATTTTTAAACACATATAATTACGTTTGTTGTACTGATCCTGAGGTCCATCGTTTATTAAACTCCAGAGCTGCACTCACTATTCTGCTGGTGCGGTCACTGTGTACATACATTACTTATCCTGTACTGATCCTGAGTTACATCCTGTATAATACTCCAGAGCTGAACTCACTATTCTGCTGGTGCAGTCACTGTGTACATACATTACTTACCCTGCACTGATCCTGAGTTACACCCTGTATTATACTCCAGAGCTGCACTCACTATTCTGCTGGTGGAGTCACTGTGTACATACATTACTTATCCTGTACTGACCCTGAGTTACATCCTGTATTATACTCCAGAGCTGCACTCGCTATTCTGCTGGTGGAGTCACTGTGTGCATACATTACTCATCCTGTACTGATCCTGAGTTACATCCTGTATTATACTCCAGAGCTGCACTCACTATTCTGCTGGTGGTCCAGTAAATGGTGTAGACCTGCAGTAGATGTATCACAGGGGCTCAGGCTGGAGGATAAATCTGGTGCAGGGATAGACACCTTTCTCTGACTCTATACCAACTATTGGTCGGGTTACTTTGAGACAGAACTGTGACACAATGTTGGTGCAAATCGATGAATCTTAGGCCATGCCCCTTTCCGGGAAGCTCCACTCCTTTCCACTAAGCCATGACCCTTGTTGAGTATTTCCGGTGAAAACAACCCTATATGTGCCCTTATGCACTACTTCTTCTGCAGATGTTGGGGGCAGACACATTAGTAAATCTGAGCTGCTGTCTTTACTTTGTTTATATGATTTGCATTCTAGAAAGCGTCATCTGTACATCAGTCACTGGCAATCCAGAGGGCAGAGCATACACACGTGGATTCTCTCCAGTGCAACAGTTGCAGTTGCCAATGTCAGGGGGCCCACCATTCTTCTAATGGTTAAAGGGGCTTTGCCAGGTTTTAAATGTCTCCCATTGGATCCCATATGCCAAATAAAGACTCTTTACCGATAGTTCACCAGTAAAGACTTCTCCAGACTCCAGTGTCCTCCACCAGCAGCCCTGGCAGTAACTGGCTGAGCATGCTCAGTTGGTTCCTCTCATCTTTCTCTGTTTGCACTGCCGTCTTTCTCTACAGTTCATGTACGTTCTGCCCAATCTCACAGCGCACGTGCCCTGCTTCACTCCTCATCTTTTACTGTGCGCTGCGCTGTTTTAGGGCATGTTCACACCTGCGTTGGAGGTTCGGGACAGATTCTGCCAAATAGCGGACAAAAAAGTCCTGCCTGCAGAACCTTTTTTCAGCGAACAAAGACTCCCAAACGAAAACCATTAAAGTCAATGGGGTCTGTTTGGCTCCGTTCAGTTGCGCACTTCCACTATTCTCATTATTCTGCTCTTCTAATGGAGCAGAAGAACAGAAATACCTAGCGCTGGTGTGAACATGCCTTTACAAGTCCAGGCCGAGCATGCACAAACCGCACAGGGTGACACGGTGCTCATGGGAAATATAGTTTTGCTATAAGTAGGAGCCGACACAAGACAGCAGGGTCTGGTTAATGAATGTGCATTTACTATATATCATGATGATTTCCACCATTTTTCTGTCAAATAGAAACTTTAAGTAATAACCTAGTGGTGAGATTTCTATCTATATAGATGACCCGTTTGGTATCTGTAAGATTGGCATTTTGTGGTGTTTATGCCATGCATTTTATTTTATTTTTACTTGAAATTTAAGTAAAATAGCCTTGAGGTTATATATATATATATAAAGTAAAAAAATATGATGAAAATGCTACAAGAACGCTGCTCGTGAACAAATAGCCACCGCAAAACGTGTTACAGGAAAATATTATTATTTTGTTTTATTTATTTTGTATTTATTTATCTATCTAATTATATATAAAGAAGGACTTATGTATGTATGTTCCGCTACCCCTAAAAAACGCAACCATCGATTTCAACGAAACTTGGTACACACATCTCTTGCTACCTGGAAAGAAATCTTGTGGGGTCTCAGCTCTCTGGGACGTACCGTTACTGAGATATTCCCAAAAAATTACCTGCATTAGCCAATACAAGCCTGCAGGTCTTTCTCTTCAAATCCCAACTGCCATACACACGGTCACATGTCCCTTATCAGCCAATAGAAGCTCGCAGGCTCTTAGTCTCCACATACACACAGTTTTACTCCAGGTTTCCATAACAACCCAACCATTTTTCTTCCCTGCTGTAGGTCAGCTTTAGGCTAGGGCATTGCAATGACAATAAGTCGCACGACACATAGGGCACAACTACATTGATATCGCGCAACAATATTTATAATGATAGTCTATGGTGTTGCACTGCGACATGTGACATGCTGCAAGAGTCGCAGAAAAATCCATCTTGGATCACTGTCACTATTAAAGAGGCGGGCACTGTGGAGGTCACTGTTAAAGGGGCAGGCTGCTGTTGAGGCCACTGTTAAAGGGGCAGGGGCTACTATTAAAGGGGCAACTGCTGTGGAGCTCACTGTAAAGGCAGCAGGGTACTGTGGAGGTCACTGTAAAAGCAGCAGGGTACTGTGGAGGTCACTGTTAAGGGTGCGGGCCCCTGAGAAGGTCACTGTCAAGGGAGTGGGGTGCTGTGAAACTCACTGTTAAAGGGGCAGGCTGCTGTGAAGGTCAAAGTTAAGGGGATGGGCTGCTGTGGAGGCCCTATTTTAAAGTGGCAGGGCACTGTGGGGGGGTCAGTGTTAAGGGGTGGGGTACTTTGGAATTCACTGTTAAAGGGGCGGGGTGCTGTAGAGGTCACAGTTATGGGGGATACTGTCTATATCTTTTAACGACACACAGAAACATTAAATGAAATAAATAACATATATGTGAAGCCGGGTCATTTTGCTAGTTATATATATATATATAATTTATATTAATAACAAAAATAGCTAATAAAATAATAATAATGATAGATGACAACTTGTCTAGTGCCTTTATGTATATAGCAAGTTAACTAGTGAATCACTGAATGAAATCATTTTTTTAAAATAAGGTAACAGTTTTATGAATGATCAAAAAGGATATTTCCTGAAATTTCATGAAAAAAGGAACCATTCCACAAGTCAATGGATTCTCCCTTCCCCCATAGATAATGGAGTTTCTCTGTATTGTATACTAAACAGATGCCTAATTGTACTACAAATAATAATAATGATCTGTATTCTGCAGACCCATAGGAACGATGCAGCTCTGACAATGATGCACATATCATATACAGTTAAACACAATGCTGCTCAATGATGCACAGTGATATACAATGTCACACCATGATATCCAGTTATATACAATGTTGCACAATGATACTCAGTGATGCACAATGTTGCACAATGATACACAATGTTGCACAATGATGCACAGTGATATACAATGTCACACCATGATATACAGTGATATACAGTGTTGCTCAATGATGCACAGTTATATACAGTTTGCATAGTGATATACAATGTTACACCATGATATCCAGTTATATACAATGTTGCACAATGATACTCAGTGATACACAATGTTGCACAATGCTGTCTGTAGATGCCATTCTCCATCATTTCTGCTCATACTGTGCATTCCCTCATCCTCTCTTCCCAATTTTGCTTCCATAGGTGACATTGTTTTACTCACCAGCCCTGTAACTTTAACAGAGGGTGACAGGGTGACCTTGATGACAGATGTTCTTATGGCAACAGATGGCACGGGAAAACCAGAGAAGCTGCTGTACGCCGTTTCTGTGCCACCTGTTCATGGTCAGATTGAGTACATCAATTTTCCTGGCGTGCCCATTTCCAGTTTCAGCCAGTTGGATGTGGCGGCTCAGAAGGTTTCCTACGTCCACGACAACAGCCGTGAGGCTGGCAAGGACTCATTCAGGTGAGAAAGATTTGCTGTGGGCATCACAGAAAGGGTTAAATGTGTTGGAATTCCACCATATGGTGATTGGAATACCAGTCATGTACAGGGACCAGGAGGATCCCACTATAAGGGGCGATTGACGTGTCAGGTCTGAATTTTGAAATTCTTTGAAAAATAATGCAACTCGTTTCCAGAGAATGTTCTCAAATTGGACAAAGAAAAAAATAGTTGCCGCTATAAGAGGAACAGTCCGATATTTATCTGCATATATTGCAAATATTTAGAATATTGGGATGATAATTGGCGTTAACTTGAATAATTTTTTTTTTTTTAGAGGAATTGACATCTAATGATCAATAGTTTAATAGCCGGAATATCCTAGGTATGGAGTCCACTATTTTCCGTTATAAGGTCTCAGGTCGTTCAGATTCTGTGGCTGGGGGGGGGTCCAGGTACTCTGAGTTCTTGATGTAGACCCACAGGGAGCTAGATATGGTGATTGTGGAGGCCAGAAGAACATCAGTGAATTGTTTATTCTGGGGCCACCGAACCAAAGGTCTGGTAGAGGTTCTTTCAGGTATTGGTGAACATCCATCTGGAAATGAGAAGTGCCATCCCTTAACATTTCAGGTAGGAGCAGCCGGTGACAGGATCCTCGGCAAATGAGAAAGGACCATTCCGCCCGCTCATTGCCCAGAACATGTTCACTTTGGATGCATGAGTTTTCTGAGCTCCAGATTCTAAGGTTGTGGTGATTGACCTTCCCACTGAGGTGAGAGAAGTTCTCATCGCTAAACACCAGCCTGTCAATGGATAAGAAAAGTTTTAAAAAATTTGATTCGGCAATTTTGCCAAAGTTCACCAAGAAATTTGATTCATTATGAAATAATTTGTAATGAATTACTAAAAATCTGGTATACCCAGGCCACTCTGCCTTAGGTTATGGCCACACGGAGCGACCGTGCTGCCTTTCATTTAATAATGAAGACCGAACCGTATAGTCCTTCTTCATTGTTAATGGCCGTGCGGCACCTTTATACAGGGGCGGTTGGTGGTACGTGGTTTGACTGGTTAGGTGGGGACACAACATGCAGATTATTGCCTGCAATCTCCTGCAGGTTATTTGACAGTAAACACAGAATATTAATCAGCTCTGGCATACTCACTTTTTCAACCCTAGCGCCCTCCTGCCCTACAGGTGTGAGCCCTTCTTCTGCCATCTGCTTTTCCTCCTTTTCCTCCTTTTCCATATCATCCTTCCATATCATCTAATATCAATGACAATGTGTGATCGGGAACATCCAGCTCCTCCTCTCTCTGCATCATGGAGGGTAGTCATCATTGAGACCTGGCGCCCCTAAGGGGTGCAGAATGGATAGTATTGGTTAGCACACTGGCACTGAATAATAAAGACTTTCCATCTTATTGGTATTGAATTACTTATCTTAGTTTATGGCTTATATAGGAATAAATAAATAAAACTGACGCAGAATAAGTGTTCCTCCAGTCTTCCTGCACTCTCCCTGCACTCTCCCTGCACTCTCCCTGCACTCTCCCTGCACTCTCTCTGCACTGTCCCTGCACTCTCCCTGCACTCTTCCTGCACTGTCCCTGTACTCTGCCTTCACTGTCCCTGTACTCTCCCTGCACTCTCCCTGCACTGTCCCTGTACTCTTCCTGCACTCTCCCTGTACTCTCCCTGTACTCTCCCTGTACTCTCCCTGTATTCTCCCTGCACTCTTCCTGCACTGTCCCTGTACTCTCCCTGCACTCTTCCTGCACTGTCCCTGTACTCTGCCTTCACTGTCCCTGTACTCTGCCTTCACTGTCCCTGTACTCTCCCTGCACTGTCCCTGTACTCTCCCTGCACTCTCCCCCTCCAATATTCTTCTAATAATCTTTTCAGCAACACTGCTTCTAACGCATGAGCACTTGCCACGTCTCTCCCTATGCTCAGCTCACAGGACAATGGCGGAGACTTTCTGTAATGAGGGTTTTATAGGGCTGTGACACAGGGGATGGCTATATGTGCAATGGATGGCTGCACAGCATTATGGGTGGTCCCACGTTCCTGGGCTTGTCTCCTCTACACTTAGTTTTGCTTTGTAACACATGCAGCCGCTATTTTATGAAGACCTGATTTGTAACAACGAAACACAGGAAAAATTTGATTTATCGCAAATTAAAGTTTTCCTAAACTTCAGACTGACTTCTGCTTCGATTCATTCAACCCTAGTCAGAGTGTTCCATTTTTTGTCCGGTTTCAGCTACTGAAGAATCTGTATGGCTTACAACGCACACGTTTTTGTAAGATCCGCCATACCGTGCAGGGTGACTTTTTAGGACTGTGCTTCTATACGGCTCTCTCCTGTTCACTGTCTCTTCTGAAGTCTTTGAGCGGCTGTTATAAAATAACAGGGGTTTAGAATTGCTTCAGACAACGTGAAATGAAGTTTCTATGTGGAGAACATTTATTACAATTATTCTGAAAATTGCACTGTACTGTCACAGTGCACCAGTGTAGTGATGCCATTACATCCGATGTGTTACGATGGTGGCCTGTGCCTGCTCAGTAGAGTGGGGAAGCGGCTGGTATAGGCCACCATCATTGTCTCTTACCCTTCTCTATATCTTGCATTACTGGTGGTCTGGAGCTGAAGGCTCTCCTCTGTCTCCTGCAGAGGTTTGGCCACTGGTGTTTCATGTTCCTGCTACCGCTCCGCTCCTGCTGAGTCATAGCCTGTGCTCTCCTTCCAGGCTCTCTGCCTTAGTCCTCCCCCTGAAGGTGTGCTTATCTATTTATCTATCATGTACCATAACTCTGCCTGTTCATCCACTTAGAATCGTCTGCTGCCTTCCCTGACTATAGCTTGACTACCATATTAAACCATTTCTGCCTGCCTTGACCTTGGACCAGTTTCACAGACATGCACAAACTCTTCCTGCCCTGACCTTGGCCTGTTTCCTGACTATGATTATTGTCTGTCTCCTCTGTGCTTTGTACTGGTGTCTCTGACCCCCAATGGGCCCCAAAAGCTGATAACTACACTGGGACTATCTTAAGGGTAAAAACCATGGGAATCACCAGGATAAAGCCCATAGGGATTAATCTGCCAAACCAGTCCATTGGCACAGTGGGTCCAACATGATGTGTCACAGAAAGAAATGTTGTTTCTTATGAAAATATTTCTTGTGTCAAAAGTTCCTTGTTACAAAATACTATTTTATTATTATCCTACATTTGGCCTTACTTGGATCCTGCATAGCAATTATACCTTAGGATTTTAGGAAATAGTTGCTTATCTGTCTTATACAGTCTTATACAGTCTATATCTATTTTACATGAGTCTTTTTGCAACATTTTGCTTATATTTGCTTTTTGTTTGTTGCTGGCACAGTCATGAATAAACTACCCCCTCTCCCCATGATTTACTACCCATTGTGTCATACATTAATATAATATTGACTAAGCTCTGATCTTAGCATCGGCCTCTGCATGCCTTCCATGTACACGGGCAAGGAACATGAAAGAGATTACGTGCTAAGTACCTGCCAGAGACTGTACCATCTGCGCCGCTCGTCCGACACCCTAAGATCCAGTTATAATAACTTCTGCAAAACCATCCCGCTCTCCCAACCAGCAGCAGCGACTAAGGCGTCACCCCCTTACATCAACCAGGTGCCAAAATACAGATTACACATAGGCAGGGAAGCATGAAGTAGCTGGACTTCCTTAAATTAATTTCTTGGGGTAAGCTTTATCGGGTTAACTAACGCCTCGTTATTCTGCTCCACAGCTGAGGCTTCTCAAAATGTTTATCTTGTATTGTAACCGGTACCTTCTGGTGCAGAGCGCTGCCAGCTTCCCCTGCCGCTCTCTGCTATATTTCATTCTCACTATTTTTGGACTCAAGTTGCTGGTTCCAGGTGATTTAATTTTTTTTTTTTGTGTGCTTCTTTTAAAATTGCCCATCTGCTCGCCACATGCAAAACGGGAATGGGAATGATAATAATTTCACTACTATAAGATTTATGCGCGTTTCAAGCCTACTAAGTTGTGTAATACGGCTGCATTTTAATATCTGAATTGTGACTGCAGCATCCTATGGGCCTTCTGCACCGGACTGCAGCTCTGGAGTACTTAACATGACCAAATATTTCATGGACGCCCATTTGTTTGATTGTGTTCCATGTAATACCACATTACTCCTGTAGTGGCTGCTGCAGAACCTATCTGCAGCTGTCCCGTACCTGTCGATCATCGGATTGCCATCTAGTTAGATACAAGATTGCCGAGGTGGATCAGCCTTTTAAAAATTGCAGAAAGCCATTTTTTTGTCATATCATATTCTGGGAAAGTTAGGAGACAACCAGCATTTATTTTACTGTAACATCCCCAGAGATAGTAAACCACTTTTCCTAGAGTCCTATATGGAAAATCTGCTAATTGTGCAGCAGGATGATTGTGGAGGATGTGTACACTGACGAGCAAAAGGGTAACAATGTTTTGAACCTTTGACTCTCAGGCTCCATATCTCACCATCCACTGCGGCTTCGAATGTGAGACCCCCATCATTTTATAGACATCATCTTGGCTATCCCATACATAAATTGTACTTGCAGCTATTTAATATATGATTAGTTCTGCAGATTCTTCTCATGTAACTGCATTGTTACTGTTTTGCTCCTAAAATTCAATTTTTTTTAATTTTATTATTTTGTTCGTATTTTGTAAATCCACCTTTGGCTTTCAGCACCGCCTGAGTCCTTCTGGGCACGCTCTTGATCAGATTCAATCATGTCTCGCCCTAAATCTGTTCCCAGGTCTCTTCTACGCGTTCCCAATGTTGTTCTATACTGGTCGACTCACTTGGGCATGAATACAGCTTTTTCTTCAGCTCTGCCCACAAGTGTTCAATTGGTTTGAGGTCTGGGGACTGCGGGGCCATTCCGGCACCTCTACTTCATTGTCATTGAACCATTGGCTTCGAGTCGTTGTCCTGCTGGAACACTATGTCGGCCTTTTCATACCCATAGTACTCGAGTGCACAAAGTAACTCGTCTTGTAGGATACTCATCGATCCTGGTCAAGTATCCAACGCATTTAGCTATGAAACAACCCCATATCATCACGCTTCCTCCACCAAACTTGACAGTTCCTTCCATTTCTCGATCCGTTAGTCCCTTTTTCCCTTGTTTCTTCCAGACCCATTTCCACTTATCAGAGCCCAGTCTATTGACTTTCATCCCATTGCTGCTAATCACCCATCTCCAAACTTCTACTGTTCGTTCTTTTTTGCAAAGTCGAGACGAAGCTTCTTATGATGCTATTGAAGTCCGGGCTTCTTCCCCTTGTGTAATGTGCGTTGCATGGTGCTTGCATTGACGTCTGTGATCTGACTATTACGAAGCATACGAGCCGCCTCCACTGCCTTGTCTGTCACACCAGAACTGATAGACCTTGTGATGAGCTGACTTGTTGACTTGGATATTTTGCCTGGAAGTCCACCTCTTTGCTTTGGAATGGATGGATGGACTTAATTTAGCTTTTTTTCGAGCTGTCATGGCTAGAGATGGCCTTGCGGCTCGCCCAGCGGTTGTTTTGCGGCAAACTTTGCACGTTCGGGATTAGCTGAACATGCGAACATATGGCGATGTCCGTCGGCACAATATTCTTTTGCATTGTGCCAAACTTTGACCCATGACACATCCATCAGGTGGGACAGGACTGCCAATTGAGACGTTTCAGCACATAGACACCACCCCACCCTATCAAAGAACCCGGTCTGGCAGCCATTTTACATTCTGTGTTTTGCCAGTGTAGGGAGAGGTTGCTTTGTGGAGCAGGGACAGGCTGTTAGGGACTCCAAACGCTAGCTAATAGGGCCACAAAAGTACTTTTAAGGACTGGTATAGGTGTGCTATTGATAGGTGTGATATACTGAGGGGTGTGATATACTTATAATATACTTTTCTAACATAGAAAGTATATAGTGCATTTGTATTGTGCAGCAGTTGTGTGTGGTTCTGCTGCGATACCGCAGCTATATAGAAGGACAAGCGCTATTGGAACAACTATTTACAATGGGTGTGATATACCTGTTGCCCCCCAAAAAACTGGTTGAGGACTGTTATATACCTTCTTCCACAAAATACTGGTTGAGGGCTGTGATATACATTTTGCCCCAAATAAACAGGGTGGTGTGATATAACTGTTGTGGCAAAAAAAATAATTGAGGGGTGTGATATACCTACTTCCACAAAATACTGATTAAGGGGTTCGATATACCTGCTTCCACCAAATATTGATTGAGGGCTACGATATATACAAACTGAAAAGAATGGCGTGGTATTAAACAGGCAGGAAATGCTCAAACCCACATGCAGTTGTGCATACATATAGAGGGGAGCAAATCCTGCACTTGTGGCCCGTTGCTAATGGCTGCGATATACCTGTTTCCACCAAATATTGTTTGAAGCCTGCGAGATACCTGCTTCCACAAAATACTGATTAAGGGGTTTGATATACCTGCTTCCACAAAATACTGATTAAGGGGTTCAATATACCTGCTTCCACCAAATATTGATTGAGGGATGCGATATACCTGATTCCACAAAATACTGATTAAGGGGTTTGATATACCTGCTTCCACAAAATACTGATTGAGGGCTGCGATATACCTGCTTCCACAAAATACTGATTAATGGGTTTGATATACCTGGTTCCACAAAATACTGATTAAGGGGTTTGATATACCTGCTTCCACAAAATACTGATTGAGGGCTGCGATATACCCGATTCCACAAAATACTGATCAATGGGTTTAATATACCTGCTTCCACAAAATACTGATTGAGGGCTGTGATATACCTGCTTCCACAAAATACTGATTAAGGGGTTTGATATACCTGCTTCCACAAAATACTGATTAAGGGCTATGATATACCTGCTTCCACAAAATACTGATTGAGGGCTGCGATATACCTGCTTTCACAAAATAATGATTAAGGGGTTTGATATACCTGCTTTCACAAAATACTTATTAAGGGCTGCGATATACCTGCTTCCACAAAATACTGATCAAGGGGTTTGATATACCTGCTTCCACAAAATACTGATTAAGGCGTTTGATATACCTGCTTCCACAAAATACTGATTAAGGGCTATGATATACCTGCTTCCACAAAATACTGATTGAGGGCTGCGATATACCTGCTTTCACAAAATAATGATTATGGGGTTTGATATACCTGCTTTCACATAATACTTATTAAGGGCTGCGATATACCTGCTTCCACAAAATACTGATTGAGGGCTGTGATATACCTGCTTCCACAAAATAGTGATTAGGGGTTTGATATACCTGCTTCCACAAAATACTGATTGAGGGCTGCGATATACCTGCTCCCACAAAATACTGATTAAGGTGTTTGATATCCCTGCTTCCACAAAATACTGATTGAGGGCTGCAATATACCTGCTTCCACAAAATACTGATTAAGGGGTTTGATATACCTGCTTCCACAAAATACTGATTAAGGAGTTCGATTTACCTGATACAACACAATACTGATTAAGGGGTTTGATATGCCTGTTTCCACCAAATATTGATTGAGTCCTGCGTTATACCTGCTTCCACAAATACTGCTCTCTCTAGGGACTTCCGCAGGGGTGGTAGGGGTTGGGCAGGTTCACCAGCCCGGAGCCTAGGTGGGAAGTTGGAGAAGGCGCGTGCGATTACTTCAAAGGGCGCATCAAAGTTGGTTGAGTAGCTCAATCACCCTTCCGCTTCTGCACCCTCCTCATCCTCTGTATCTGCACTCTCCTCATTCTCTGCTGTGTGCATCCTCAAATACAACACCACCACCACTACGACCACCATAGCCCCTCCACTCGAATCAGAGGAATTGTTTTCCCATCCATTCCCAGACCTTACCGATGCGCAGCTTTTTTTTGCATCGGATGAGGAAGAGGAAGTAGCAACGGCCGCCACCCAGAGGTCTGATGACAGTACCCAGATCAGCCCAAGAAGAGAAGTCCCCGCTGTTGCTGCCTACTCTGAGATCTCAAATGTTAGTGGTGGTGACGATGATGACGTGTCGATGGACGTCACGTGGGTGCCCACGAGAGAGGAAGAGGAGGGGAGTTCAGAGGGAGAGATGGAGCAGCAGAGAGGGAGGAGAAGCAGGCAGAGCTCGCAGGGCACAGGAGGTAAAAAGCAGACGGCAAATGTATCTGGAGCGAGCCATCCACCACGCACGGTCACATCTTTTGCTTCCAGGACGTCGACACATGGCTCCTCAATGTGGGCTTTTTTTTAACAAGTCAGCTGCTGACAATAGTGTTGCCATCTGCAGCCTGTGCTGTCAATGCATAAGAC
This sequence comes from Bufo gargarizans, assembly GCF_014858855.1. Taxonomy (NCBI): domain Eukaryota; kingdom Metazoa; phylum Chordata; class Amphibia; order Anura; family Bufonidae; genus Bufo; species Bufo gargarizans. Next base: position 47,107,147 of record NC_058086.1, read on the forward strand.
GCGGTAAGCCCAACACTAACCTAGGGACAACGGCCTTAAGAAGGCACCTGGCCTCCCATCACGGAGCGCAGTGGGAGCAAAATCATCAGAACCCACAAAGCCACACTCCCGGCGCTCCACATCCTGCCTCTTCTCCTTCTCCTCTCTCCTCCCATTTGTCCTCCACTCCACCTTCCACCGTGCCGTCGTCGCGTTCATCTGGCAGAAGGCGGGCTCCCGTGGACCAAATGTTCGAGCTTAAAAAGTTAATGACGCCGGATAACCCTCTGGTCCAACGGCTGACCGCTATTTTGTCGGAACTGCTAGCCCGCCAACTACTGCTATATAAACTGGTGGATTCGGAGGCCTTTAGAAAATTTGTGGCCATTGGAACACCACAATGGAAGGTCCCTGGAAGGAAATATTTTTCATAGAAAGGCATCCCAGAGCTATATGGCCACATTCAGCGGCAAGTGAATATATCTCTGGCACACAGTGTCGGTACCAAGATACATCTGACCACAGACACATGGTCTTGCAAACACGGGCATGGAAGGTACATAACTTTTATTGCCCACTGCGTGAACCTTCTGACGGCCGTCATGCATGTAACCTGTGGCTCCCATGTGGATTTTGTGTTAATGCCAAGGATTGCATGCAGGCCTGCCCCTTGTCCTCCTCCGTCTCCTCCTCGGCTGACTCCTCCTTTTCCACACTGCTGCACCCCCAAGCTCCCCAGAACCTATTCAACATCCCAGGTGAGACGTTGCCATGCTGTGCTGCGGCTGTTGTGCCTGGAAGCCAAGAGCCACACCGGTCCTGCACTGCTTTCAGCTCTGCGGTCACAGGCCGATCAGTGGCTAACACCGCTCAATTTGACAGTTTCTAAAGTGGTGTGCGACAACGGTGCCAATCTGCTGAGCGCGCTGAAACAGGGCAAAATGACACACGTGCCATGCATGGCACATGTCCTGAACTTAGTCTTGCGACAATTTGTTGTCAAATACCCCGGGGTCCAGGACATCTTGCGGCAGGCCAGAAAAATCTCTGGCTATTTTAGAAGATCTGACACGGCCATGGCTCGCCTTGCTGATGTTCAGCGGCGACACCATCTGCCCATCAGATGCCTGATTTGTGGCAGCCCGACGCGCTGGGACTCCACCTTGTATATGCTTGATAGGCTGCTCCAGCAGCAATGTGCCCTTAACGAATACTTGTACGAACTTTGCGGCAGGACAGGTTCTGGGGAGCTTGGTTTCTTTTCACAGCGCCAGTGGCTGCTCATGAGCGAATCATGCAGACTTCTGCAGCCATTTGATGAGATCACCAAACTGGTCAGTCGCAATCAGGGCACCATCAGTGATATCGTACCTTACGCCTTCTTTCTGGAGCGTGCATTGCGTCGTGTCATTGATCAAGCCGAGTAGGAGTAGGAGCAGGAAGATAAGGAAGTCACAATACTGAATGAATTCCCAGGGGGGCTAGTTCATCTGAGACAAGTCAGCAAGAGTTTGAAGAGGAGGAGGATAGTGTCGGGGAGGAGGAGGAGCAAGTCTTTAAACTTTTCTGGGATCCCTGGTGTTGTTAATGGCTGGGGGGAGGAGACCGTGGACAACATTCTCCTGGGCGATGAGCAGAAGCCAGGCCGCTACACCGCTTCCAATTTGGTGCAAATGGGGGCCTTCATGCTCCAGTGTTTGAAGAGGGACCCCTGTACAAAAAGCATAAAGGGCAGCGTACTTAGACCCCTGGTACAAACACAAAATGGTGGACATTTTACCAGCATCACAGAGGGCTGCCAGAATGCATGATTTCCATGCCTTGCTTCGTGAGATGCTGCATTCTGCTGTTGCGGGCGCTGGCAGAGGAATTTCCACCCACAGCGAAACAGGTGCGGTTACCAATCCTATCGCGCCTGCAAGAAGAGGACGGTTTGAAGATGTATTGGTCACCTCGGATATAGGATCATTCTTGCAGCCAACCCATCGACAGCCGCCCTGCCGATCAAGCCTCAGGGAACTCCTAGACCGACAGGTGTCCGACTACATCGGGTTAACGGCCGATATGGACCCTCTGAGAAGCGAGGAAACCCTTGACCACTGGGTGTGCAGGCTTGACCTGTGGCCAGAGCTGGCACAATTTGCCATGGAACACTTGGACAGAGTATCCTGTCCGAAAGGACATTCAGCACAGCAGGGGGGATTGTGACCGATAAGCGCACTCGCCTAGTTCATGACAGTGTGGACTACCTCCGATTTCTAAAAATGAATGAGGCATGGATCTTGGAGGAATTCAACACCTGTGACGACCACATGTAATTGAATTTTCTCAAGCCAGCCCACACACATCCGCCACCACACAGAACAAAGAATGCTCCTTGTCTTATATATATATACAGCGGCATAAAAGACCTTTTCTGTCAGGTGAATGCCTAATTTTTGGGGCCTGTACTAATGTGGCCAAAAATAAAAATTTTCTAGGCTCCAGCAGGGCACATTTTTGAGAGTTAACCTTTAAGATGCATAAAAATGGTCCCTTTTTATATGGGACTTTTTGCCAATGACCCCCCTCTGGTATGTCACTGTCCATGTTGTGGGACTATTTGTGCTCTTCTAGTAAGTATTTGTTGGCTACAAATATAACCTGAAGGTTTTTCAGGTTCGCCTGCCATTAAAGTCATTTGGGCCATCCGCGAACGCGCGGTTCATGGACATTTGATCACGAACTCGCGTTCGCCAACCGTAACTGCTGATGTTCGTCCATCACTAGTCATGGCCTCACATAATGCAGTTTGGCAATTTTCTTGGCTGAGATACTGCTATCGATGAGCTGGATCATGCTGTTTTCTTTGGAAATCTTCTTCATAGGGGGCTCCCGGATTTGGGCCACTGACTTTTCGCTTGGGAATCAACCTAAGAACACACTGAGCTATTAGGGAATGTGAGGACAGGTTGTAATTTGGAGTAAAGAAGAAAAAGATTGTTCCACCACCTGGACCAAAACAGCAACAATGCAGTTACATGAGAAGAATCTGCAGAACTAATCATATATTAAATAGCTGCAAGTCCAATTTATGTATGAGATAGCCAAGATGATTGTCTATAAAATGGTGGGAGTCTCACGTTCGAAGCTGCAGTGGATCATGAGATATGGAGCCTGGAAGTCAGACGTTCAAAACATTGCTACCCTTTTGCTTGTCGGTGTAAATGCATATTAAGACAATTGTTAATTCAAATAGTTATATTTTGAATTCAGAAGTCTAAAAAAGCTGGACAACATGCTGAGAGTTGTAGTGTTAATCAGTTGTTAATCAGATTTCTTGTAAAAAATTAAAAAATAATGTTTTCTTATAAAACTACATTTTATTTAATGTTGATTATTTTATTTCTAATTTTATTAGTATGTATATTTTTTACTTTTCTTATTTTGAGATTTTATGAAATATTTTTTTAGCATTTTTATTTACGTCCTTTTTCTATTTATTTATTTAGTGCTTTTACAAGTTGTTTTATTTTATTAGCATTTTTATGTAACATTATTTTGATTTTTTTTTTATTTATTTATTTTTTATTTTAGGAGTTGTTTGATGTTATTTGCATTTGTATTTATTTATTTTCAATTTTAATTATTTTATTTTGTTAATTTTTTTTTTTTTGCTTTTCTGGGTTGTTTTGGTCAGACAGTGCACACTGTGCTGTTCTAAGGGGTGACTATTTTTACAGAGTGAGTCTGTATTTTTCTTCCTCTGCCAGGTTATGTAGTCCCCTAGCCTTAGCTGACACGATTTTACTGTACAGGGCCAAATCATCTAGGGGGAAGCAGGCAGGAGGCTGAAGCTGCGGCTTCTGGACGCACTCGCAGAACACGCTTTTTTAGATCTTTGTGCAACAAAAGTATATTTTGTTAACTTTTAAGGCAGCATTTGCCAGACAAGACTCATAACATAGAGGAGACGTGGAGTGCAGCAAAGTAAACGGATCCTGTGTCCTAAGACAACTTGTCAGTCACAGGGCAAGTAAAGTTCAGAAGAAATCAGCGGAAAATCAAATTAAGAAATGAAAAGTAAAATGTTTATGTTGTGAAAGTGAAAATCACTAAAATCACTTCTAGTGCACATTGTAAACCAAAATCAGCCCAATATGAGAACATCTATTCCCATTCATAATCATAAACTCCCTGTTCTTGTACAAAAGAGCAGTATTATAGTAGTTATATTCCTGTACATAGGAGCAGTATTATAGTATTTATATTCTTGTATATAGGAGCAATATTATAGTAGTTATATTCTTGTACATAGGCGCAGTATTATAGTAGTTATATTCTTGTACATAGGGGCAGTATTATAGTAGTTATATTCTTGTACATAGGAGCAGTATTATAGTAGTTATATTCTTGTACATAGCAGTATTATAGTATTTATATTCTTGTATATAGGAGCAATATTATAGTAGTTATATTCTTGTACATAGGAGGCAGTATTATAGTAGTTATATTCTTGTACATAGGAGCAGTATTATAGTAGTTATATTCTTGTACATAGGAGGCAGTATTATAGTAGTTATATTCTTGTACATAGGAGGCAGTATTATAGTAGTTATATTCTTGTACATAGGAGCAGTATTATAGTAGTTATATTCTTGTACATAGGAGCAGAATTATAGTAGCTATATTCTTGTACATAGGAGCAGTATTATAGTAGTTATATTCTTGTACATAGGAGGCAGTATTATAGTAGTTGTATTCTTGTACATAGGAGGCAGTATTATAGTAGTTATATTCTTGTACATAGGAGGCAGTATTATAGTAGTTATATTGTTGTACATAGGAGCAGTATTATAGTAGTTATATTGTTGTACATAGGAGCAGTATTATAGTAGTTATATTCTTGTACATAGTAGCAGTATTATAGTAGTTATATTCTTGTACATAGGAGCAGTATTATAGTAGTTATATTCTTGTACAAAGTAGCAGTATTATAGTAGTTATATTCTAGTACATAGGAGCAGTATTATAGTAGTTATATTCTTGTACATAAGAGCAGTATTATAGTAGTTATATTCTTGTACATAGGAGGCAGTATTATAGTAGTTATATTCTTGTACATAGGGGGCAGTATTATAGTAGTTATATTCTTGAACATATGTAGCAGTATTATAGTAGTTATATTCTTGTACATAGGGGCAGTGTTATAGTAGTTATATTCTTGTACATAGGAGCAGTATTATAGTAGTTATATTCTTGTACATAGGAGGCAGTATTATAGTAATGATATTCTTGTACATAGGGGGCAGTATTATAGTAGTTATATTCTTGTACATAGGAGCAGTATTATAGTAGTTATATTCTTGTACATAGGAACAGTATTATAGTAGTTATATTATTTTATATAGGAGGCAGTATTATAATAGTTATATTCTTGTACATAGGAGGCAGTATTATAGTAGTTATATTCTTGTACATAGGAGCAGTATTATAGTAGTTATATTATTTTATATAGGAGGCAGTATTATAGTAGTTATATTCATGTACATAGGAGAAGTATTATAGTAGTTATATTGTTGAACAGAGGAGCAGTATTATAGCAGTTATATTCTTGTACATAGGAGGCAGTATTATAGTAATGATATTCTTGTACATAGGGGGCAGTATTATAGTAGTTATATTCTTGTATATAGGAGCAGTATTATAGTAGTTATATTCTTGTACATAGGAGGCAGTATTATAGTAGCTATATTCTTGTACATAAGGGGCAATATTATAGTTGTTATATTCCTATATATAGGTGCAGTATTATGGTATATTTTTATTGCTGCTTTTTCTGCTTTCTTATTAGTCAACAGCCTTTGAAAACATATCAAGAGTTTCAAAAGTTTTGATTTTCGCTTATTTCTTTTTGCATAGTTTTACTGTGAGCAATGGATTAAAGGCGAAAGATGGGTCATTACAGTTTATCATCGATCAGACAGATAGGATTCCTCCAACTCTTCTTTTTAATAAAGGGCTTCAAATCTTGGAAGGAGAAGCCATTGCCATTACCCCTGAGGTCCTGCAGATATCGGACCCAGACAGCCCACTGGAAAAGCTTGCATACACCATTAAAAAATATCCACAACATGGTCAGTTGTACCTGAGCGGCACCATTCTGCAGCAGAACCATTTTACACAGATGGATATAAATAATTTATATCTGTCTTACCAACACTATGGAGGATCAGGAGAAATTGACCGCTTCGTATTCACAGCCACAGATCATACCAATGTTGGATTTTTGCTTAATGGTCAGTTAATAGAGGATTCTGCAGTTTTTACAATACAGGTAAGTGCAATTTTGAATTAGTTTAATATTTGCCACAAGTGTTGTCCACATAACAGTTTCATCCAGGGATACCCCATAACAGTGCGTCATCCACAGATCTCCCATAACAGTGTCATCCACAGATCCCCATAACAGTGTCATCCACAGATCCCCATAACAGTGTCATCCACAGATCCCCATAACAGTGTCCTCCACAGATACCCCATAACAGTGTCATCCACAGATCCCCCAAACCAGGGTCATCCACAGATCCCCATAACAGTGTCATCCACAGATCCCCATAACAGTGCCATCCAGAGATCCCCCATAACAGTGTCATCCACAGATCCCCATAACAGTGTCATCCACAGATCCCCATAACAGTGTCATCAACAGATCCCCATAACAGTGTCATCCACAGATCCCCCATAACAGTGTGTCAAGTATAGATATAAGTAATTGTCTCTGTCTGTTACTTGTGTTTTGTTAAGTCTGGGTTAGAATATTTACACTGCCAATTTTTTGTTTAACCGCCTCCGGACCGCCTAACGCAGATGTGCGGTCCAGAGGCGGCAGCCCTGCGCGCGACGACGCATATACGCGTCATCTCGCGAGGGCCGGGATTTCCTGTGAACGCGCGCACACAGGCGCGCGCGCTCACAGGAACGGAAGGTAAGCGAGTGGATCAGGCTGGAGATCTGATTTTTTTAACCCCTGACAGGTATATTAGATGCTGTTTTGATAACAGTGTCTAATATACCTGCTACCTGGTCCTCTGGTGGTCCCTTTTGTTAGGATCGACCACCAGAGGACACAGGCAGCTCAGTAAAGTCGCACCAAAACACTACACTACACTACACCCCCCCCCCCGTCACTTATTAACCCTTTATGAACCCCTGATCACCCATGATCACCCCATATAAACTCCCTGATCACCCCCCTGTCATTGATCACCCCCCTGTCATTGATCACCCCCCTGTCAGGCTCTGTTCAGACGTCCGTATGATTTTTACGGATCCACAGATACATGGATCGGATCCGCAAAACACATGCGGACGTCTGAATGGAGCCTTACAGGGGGGTGATCAATGACAGGCGGGTGATCACCCATATACACTCCCTGATCACCCCCTGTCATTGATCACCCCCCTGTAAGGCTCCATTCAGACGTCCGTATGATTTTTACGGATCCATGGATACATGGATTGGATCCGCAAAACACATGCGGACGTCTGAATGGAGCCTTACAGGGGGATGATCAATGACAGGCGGGTGATCACCCATATACACTCCCTGATCACCCCCTGTCATTGATCACCCCCCTGTAAGGCTCCATTCAGACGTCCGCATGATTTTTACGGATCCATGGATACATGGATCGGATCCGCAAAACACATGCGGACGTCTGAATGGAGCCTTACAGGGGGGTGATCAATGACAGGCGGGTGATCACCCATATACACTCCCTGATCACCCCCTGTCATTGATCACCCCCCTGTAAGGCTCCATTCAGACGTCCGCATGTGTTTTGCGGATCCGATCCATGTATCCATGGATCCGTAAAAATCATACGGACGTCTGAATGGAGCCTTACAGGGGGGGTGATCAGTGACAGGGGGTGATCACCCTGATCACCCCCTGTCATTGATAACCCCCCTGTAAGGCTCCATTCAGACGTCTGCATGTGTTTTGCGGATCCGATCCATGTATCCATGGATCCGTAAAAATCATACGGACGTCTGAATGGAGCCTTACAGGGTGGGTGATCAGTGACAGGGGGTGATCACCCTGATCACCCCCTGTCATTGATAACCCCCCTGTAAGGCTCCATTCAGACGTCCGCATGTGTTTTGCGGATCCGATCTATGTATCCATGGATCCGTAAAAATCATACGGACGTCTGAATGGAGCCTTACAGAGGGGGTGATCAGTGACAGGGGGGTGATCACCCTGATCACCCCCTGTCATTGATAACCCCCCTGTAAGGCTCCATTCAGACGTCCGCATGTGTTTTGCGGATCCGATCCATGTATCCATGGATCCATAAAAATCATACGGACGTCTGAATGGAGCCTTACAGGGGGGTGATCAGGGAGTCTATATGGGTGATCACCCCCCTGTCATTGATCACCCCCCTGTCATTGATCACCCCCCTGTAAGGCTCCATTCAGACGTCCGCATGTGTTTTGCGGATCCGATCCATGAAACATTTTTAGAGATTTACAGTCATGTGAAAAAATTAGGACACCCTTTGAAAGCATGTGGTTTTTTGTAACATTTTTAATAAAAGGTTATTTCATCTCCGTTTCAACAATACAGAGAGATTAAAGTAATCCAACTAAACAAATAAAACTGAAGAAAAGTCTTTTCAAGATCTTCTGTAAATGTCATTCTACAAAAATGCCTATTCTAACTGAGGAAAAAGATAGGACACCCTCACATGTATTCCCTCTTAAATTGGCTCAGATCTCACACAGGTATATCACACCAGGTGCACATAATTAGTAGATCGTTACTCTGCATGTTGAATGAGGCTTGCCCTATTTAAACCTCAGACATTTAGTTTGGTGTGCTCCTGACTGTTGAAGTGAGAGTGAGCACCATGGTGAGAGCAAAAGAGCTGTCAGAGGACTTCAGAAAAAAGATTGTAGCAGCCTATGAGTCTGGGAAGGGATTTAAAAAGATCTCAAAAGATTTTGAAATCAGCCATTCCACTGTCCGGAAGATAGTCTACAAGTGGAGGGCTTTCAAAACAACTGCCAACATGCCCAGGACTGGTCGCCCCAGCAAGTTCACCCCAAGAGCAGACCGCAAGATGCTAAAAGAGGTCTCCAAAAACCCTAAAGTGTCATCTCGAGAACTACAGCAGGCTCTGGCTACTGTTGATGTAGAAGTACATGCCTCTACAATCAGAAAGAGACTGTACAAGTTTAACTTGCATGGGAGGTGTGCAAGGAGGAAACCTTTGCTTTCCAAGAGAAACATCGAGGCCAGACTGACATTTGCCAGAGATAAAGTTGACAAAGACCAGGACTTCTGGAATAATGTTCTTTGGACAGATGAGTCCAAAATTGAATTATTTGGACACAACAGCAGAGGACATGTTTGGCGTAAACCAAACACAGCATTCCAAGAAAAGAACCTCATACCAACTGTGAAGCATGGAGGTGGAAGTGTCATGGTTTGGGGCTGCTTTGCTGCAGCAAGACCTGGTCAGCTCACCATCATAGAATCCACGATGAATTCTACTGTGTATCAGAAGGTGCTTGAAGAACATGTGAGACCATCAGTTAGAAAATTAAAGCTGAAGCGGAACTGGACCATGCAACATGACAATGACCCAAAACATACTAGTAAATCAACCAAAGATTGGCTGAAAAAGAAGAAATGGAGAGTCCTGGAATGGCCAAGTCAAAGTCCAGATTTGAATCCCATTGAGATGCTTTGGGGTGACTTGAAAAGGGCTGTACGTGCAAGAAACCCCTCAAACATCTCACAGCTGAAAAAGTTCTGCATTGAGGAGTGGGGTAAAATTTCCTCAGACCGATGTCGAAGACTGGTAGATGGCTACAAGAACCGTCTCACTGCAGTTATTTCAGCCAAAGGAGGTAACACTCGCTATTAGGGGCAAGGGTGTCCTATCTTTTTCCTCAGTTAGAATAGGCATTTTTGTAGAATGACATTTACAGAAGATCTTGAAAAGACTTTTCTTCAGTTTTCTTTGTTTAGTTGGATTACTTTAATCTCTCTGTATTGTTGAAACGGAGATGAAATAACCTTTTATTAAAAATGTTACAAAAAACCACATGCTTTCAAAGGGTGTCCTAATTTTTTCACATGACTGTATATTCCACACTTCTTCTCACGCTTTAGGGCCCCTAAAAAGCCAGGGCAGTATAAATACCCCACATGTGACCCCATTTCGGAAAGAAGACACCCCAAGGTATTCCGTGAGGGGCATATTGAGTCCATGAAAGATTGAAATTTTTGTCCTAAGTTAGCGGAAAGTGAGACTTTGTGAGAAAAAAACTAAACAAATCAATATCCGCTAACTTATGCAAAAAAAAAAAAAATTCTATGAACTCGCAAGGCCCCTCATTGAATACCTCGGGGTGTCTTCTTTCCAAAGTGGGGTCACATGTGGGGTATTTATACTGCCCTGGCTTTTTAGGGGCCCGAAAGTGTGAGAAGAAGTCTGGGATCCAAATGACTAAAAATGCCCTCCTAAAAGGAATTTGGGCACCTTTGCGCATCTAGGCTGCAAAAAAGTGTCACACATCTGGTATCGCCGTACTCAGGAGAAGTTGGGCAATGTGTTTTCGGGTGTCATTTTACATATACCCATGCTGGGTGAGAAAAATATCTTGGTCAAATGCCAACTTTGTATAAAAAAATTGGAAAAGTTGTCTTTTGCCAAGATATTTCTCTCACCCAGCATGGGTATATGTAAAATGACACCCCAAAACAATTCCTCACAACTTCTCCTGAGTACGGCGATACCAGATGTGTGACAATTTTTTGCAGCCAAGGTGGGCAAAGGGGCACATATTCCAAAGTGCACCTTTCGGATTTCACCGGTAATTTTTTACACATTTTGATTGCAAAGTTCTTCTCACACATTTGGGCCCCTAAATTGCCAGGGCAGTATAACTACCCCACAAGTGACTCCATTTTGGAAAGAAGACACCCCAAGGTATTCCGTGAGGGGCATGGCGAGTTCCTAGAATTTTTTATTTTTTGTCGCAAGTTAGTGGAATATGAGACTTTGTAAGAAAAAAATAAAAATAAAAAATCATCATCATTTTCCGCTAACTTGTGACAAAAAATAAAAAGTTCTATGAACTCACTATGCCCATCAGCGAATAGCTTAGGGTGTCTACTTTCCGAAATGGGGTCATTTGTGGGGGTTTTCTACTGTTTGGGCATTGTAGACCCTCAGGAAACATGACAGGTGCTCAGAAAGTCAGAGCTGCCTCAAAAAGCGGAAATTCACATTTTTGTACCATAGTTTGTAAACGCTATAACTTTTTGGGTAACCATTTTTTTAATTGCCCAAACATTTTTTTTTATCAAAGACATGTAGAACTATAAATTTAGCGAAAAATTTATATATGGATGTCGTTTTTTTTGCAAAATTTTACAGCTGAAAGTGAAAAATGTCATTTTTTTGAAAAAAAATCGTTACATTTCGATTAATAACAAAAAAAGTAAAAATGTCAGCAGCAATAAAATAACACCAAATGAAAGCTCTATTAGTGAGAAGAAAAGGAGGTAAAATTTATTTGGGTGGTAAGTTGCATGACCGAGCGATAAACGGTGAAAGTAGTGTAGTGCCGAAGTGTAAAAAGTGCTCTGGTCATGAAGGGGGTTTCAGCTAGCGGGGCTGAAGTGGTTAAAGGGATTCTGTCACCAGTTTTTACCCCCTCCAGATAAAAATATGGTTATGTTCAGGGAGCTTTAGTGATTCCTAATGTGGTCTTATAACTGAAATCTGTAGGCTCATTTTGCCTAAAAAACGCTATTACTAACCTGTCATTCATAAAAATAAGGTGCCCAAGGAGATGTAAATGGCTCCAAGCTGCCGCCCGCACCCGCCGCCGTTTGTGCCCAGCTCCTCCTTTCCTGACATCAGCGCCGCCTCAGAATCCTGTGTGACGCCTCCGGCTATCCCTCACTTCCCCCTCCTTCTTCTGTAACATCTCGCGCGTGCGCACAGGCCTCTGCCTAATGCGCCTGTGCGGATTTCTCCATTCGGCTTCATGGAGCGAAGTGAGCATGCGCTGGCACTTCGCTCAACCTCCCAATGACCTGCACACTCGCTCCATGAAGCCGAACTGAGAAGTCCGCACGGGCGCACCAGGCAGAGGCCTGTGCGCATGCGCGAGATGTTACAGAAGGAGGGGGGAGTGAGGGATAGCCGGAGGCGTCACACAGGATTCTGAGGCGGCGCTGATGTCAGGAAAGGAGGAGCTGGGCACGAACGGCGGCGGGTGCGGGCGGCAGCTTGGAGCCATTTACATCCCCTTGGGCACCTTATTTTTATGAATGACAGGTTAGTAATAGCGTTTTTTAGGCAAAATGAGCCTACAGATTTCAGTTATAAGACCTCATTAGGAATCACTAAAGCTCCCTGAACATAACCATATTTTTATCTGGAGGGGGTAAAAACTGGTGACAGAATCCCTTTAAAAACTAGTAATGTGACCACCAGGAGGCGCTATTTTGCTGAAAAGCAGTAGAAGAAATATTTTTCTACTGGCAGTAATATAAAGTATCTTGTAAACTTTCTTGTAAACTGAGGACAGTTTCCCCCTTAGTTCCGCTCTTTACCAAGAAACCATGTGCATATTTCCGAAAGGAAATTAAATCTTAAGTACACATTTTATTATTTGGTAAGAGGGTTATATTAAGCCTTGTATCACCCTACACTATATATTACTTGACCACAAGAGCGACCAGTATACTGATGTAGTTATTAACTGTGGCTTCCAGACCCTTTAAGTAAAACAGATGGGAAACCATCATTTTCCTGCCATATACAGAGACAATAACAAGAGAAATTACAAAAAATGTAAGAAAAGCATCATTTAATATGTGAAAATAAACGCGGTCACTGATATGGTATCCTGAGTGTGGAATAATTTTTAGTCTTGAAATTCCTTTCATCAAAATCCTGCTGTGAAACCAGTTGTAAAAACTGATTTACTGAAATCTGTCTGACCAATGATGTACTGAAAAATAATCTTTTTCCTGCAAGTGCTGCTGAAACACATTATAGTTGGAAAACTTTCTATTATTTGACTATGCTACTGCATACAATGTACTAGAATATAATTACCATAATACTGCCCCAAACGTACAAGAACATAACTACCATAATGCTGCTCCTATGTACAAGAATATATCTACTATAATACTGCCCCCTGTGTACTAGAATCTAACTACTATAATACTGCCTCCTATGTACAAGAATATAACTACTATAATACTGCCTCCTATGTACAAGAATATAACTACTATAATACTGCCTCCTATGTACAAGAATATAACTACTATAATACTGCTCCTATGTACAAGGACACAACTACTATAATACTGCCTCCTATGTACAAGAATATAACTACTATAATACTGCCTCCTATGTACAATAATATAACTACTATAATACTCCTCCTATGTACAAGAATATAACTACTATAATACTGCTCTTATGTACAAGACTATAACTACTATAATACTGCCTCTTATGTACAGGAATATAACTACTATAATACTGCCTCCTATGTACAAGAATATAACTACTATAATTCTGCTTCTATGTACAAGAATATAACTACTATAATACTGCTCTTATGTACAGGAATATAACTACTATAATACTGCCTCCTATGTACAAGAATATAACTACTATAATACTGCTCCTATGTACAGGAATATAACTAGTATAATACTGCCTCCTATGTACAAGAATATAACTACTATAATACTGCTCCTATGTTCAAGAATATAACTACTATAATACTGCCTCCTATGTACAATAATATAACTACTATAATACTGCTCCTATGTACAAGAATATAACTACTATAATACTGCTCCTATGTACAAGAATCTAACTACTATAATACTGCCTCTTATGTACAGGAATATAACTACTATAATACTGCCTCTTATGTACAGGAATATAACTACTATAATACTGCCTCTTATGTACAGGAATATAACTATTATAATACTGCCTCTTATGTACAGGAATATAACTATTATAATACTGCCTCTTATGTACAAGAATATAACTACTATAATACTGCCTCCTATGTACAAGAATATAACTACTATAATACTGCTCCTATGTACAGGAATATAACTACTATAATACTGCCTCCTATGTACAAGAATATAACTACTATAATACTGCCTCCTATGTACAAGAATATAACTACTATAATACTGCCTCCTATGTACAAGAATATAACTACTATAATACTGCCTCCTATGTACAAGAATATAACCACTATAATACTGCTCCTATGTACAAGAATTTAACTACTATAATACTGCCTCCTATGTACAAGAATATAACTACTATAATACTGCTCCTATGTACAAGAATATAACTACTATAATACTGCTCTTATGTACAAGACTATAACTACTATAATACTGCCTCCTATACTACTATAATACTGCCTGCTGTGGAGGCTTAGACAAAGGACTGTGTTTACCTTGATGATTGAGGTGGCGGCTGTCACAGGAACCCTGGATAAAGAGGTTTCTTAAAGGGGCCTCAAGAGTAAAACCTATGGCACTGAAATTTAAACCACAATGGGATGTCTCCGTTGTCTAAAGACGCCTCTGAGATCACCTTTTTAAGTCGGAAGATTACCTTTAACTTGGAAGATTACATTTCTTTTGGCCGTTACATAAATAGAGGCTTTCTCAGTTTTTGAACCGTATACCACCTACCTCCCGGATAGAGTCCTGGTAAAGTATTATTATCATTCATTAGTAAAGCGCTGTACATATAATAAGTGGTGCACATACATAATAAAAAAAAACAAGTACAATAGGCATGATCAAGACGAGTTACAGACTGGAGCAGAAGGAACGAGGGTCCTGCCCGTTTACAATCATCAAGGTACGGGAGAAGGACACAGTAGGTGAAGATAAAGCTGGTCCTGGCGGTATAGCAGCAGCAGGGTCACTGGTTGTCGGCTTGTCTGAAGAGGTGGGTTTCAGGTTTCGTTTGAAGGTTTCCATGGTAGGTTAATGTCTGATATGTTGGGGTAGAGAGTTCCAGAGTGTGGGGGATGCACGGGAGAAACCTTGGAGGCGATTGTGGGAAGAGGTGATAAGAGGATAGGAGAGAGGGAGGTCTTGTACTGGATTCTCTGGGCAATGTGGGGCCAGTGAAGAGATTGGCAGAGAGAAGAGACAGAAGAATAATGGGGTGAGAGGTGGATTAGTCAGGCGGCAGAGTTGAGGATAGATTGGAGGGGTGAGAGTGCTAGATAGGAGGCCACAGAGGAGGATGTTGCTGTAGTCTAGGTGGGAGATGACAAAGGCATGTACAAGAATTTTTGCACACTCTGGATTAAGTAATGTACCGATCCGAGAGATATTTTTGAGTTGGAGATGGCAGGAGGTGGAAAAAAGTTGGATGTGCGGTTTGAAGGACAGAGCAGAATCTAAGGTTCAAGTGTGCAGCTATTGACTGTGATATCTACCTACCTTCTCTCCTAAGGTGCCTTCAATTGAAAATATAAATCAGGTTATTTCTCTTTTGGGTTTCTTTCCAGAGCCTGCTACATTTAGCTATAGGTATACAGTTTTTTTAGCTGTATACCACTTTTTCCAGCACATGCAGTGGACACTTCCTGGGCAGAGAGAAGTTTGATTCCTGTGAATCAAATTTGCGGCACAGCTTTCAGGGACCCACATTTCTTCTTCATCGGTCAATATCGTTTGAGTGTCCTGAATTCAGAAAGGATTGCCTTTAGTTTTCAGTTCTGCTATTCAAGAGGACCCTCCCTATGGGGTTATTTCTTGATATATCCCCATTGTTGGGCTGCTGATAGGATGTAAGGGAAGTTTGGATTTCTAATGTTAATCTGTTTTCCCTTAATCTTAACAACACCCAAAAAAAAATGGGGGTAATTCTGCCTCTGTGAACTGGTAGGACAGATGAAACTTTTAATGAGTAATAAATTAAACAATTGTTTTCACCTACCCTATAAAGGCTGGTAACGCCCTCAAACTAGAGTGTAATTATAAAGAAGTTTAAAGGGATTCTGTCACCTCGTTTTAGGTTATAGAGATGCGGACATGCACGGCTAGATTGCCGCTAGCATGTCCTCAATATACCTTTCCTATAGGGCTGTGTCCTTTTATTTAGTTTAAAAAATGATCTTAGAGATATGTAAATGAGCCTTGTAAGGTGCCCAAGGGGCTGTACTAACCGCTCTGGAGTCCAGCCACGTCCCAATGTGAAGGAGCCCTGCACCGCCTGCGTCCTTCGAATCTCCTCCTTTCTTCACAGTTAGATTGCCTTAATCTCGCGATGCACGAGCTCGCGCATGTGCAGTTCCTTCCTTGAGGCTGATGCCAGCACAGGTAGGGAACACTATACCAGCACTGCGCATGCGCAAGCTCGCGCATCGCGAGATTACGGCAATCTAACTGTGAAGAAAGGAGGAGATTCGGAGGATGCAGGCGGTGCTGGGCTCCTTCACAGGGGGGCGTGGCTGGGCTCTAGAGCGGTTAGTACAGCCCCTTGTGGACCTTAAAAGGCTCATTTACATTTCTCAAAAGTCATTTTTTAAACTAAATAAAAGGACACAGCCCTAAAGGAAAGGTATATTGCGGACATGCTAGCGGCGATCTAGCCGTGCATGTCCGCATCTCTATAACCTAAAACGAGGTGACAGAATCCATTTAAACTTCTTTATAATTGCACTCTAGTTTGAGGGCGTTACCAGCCTTTATAGGGTAGGTGAAAACAATTGTTTAATTTATTACTCATTAAAAGTTTCATCTGTCCTACCAGTTCACAGAGGCAGAATTACCCCCATTTTTTTTTTTTTTTGGGTGTTGTTAAGATTAAGGGAAAACAGATTAACATTAGAAATCCAAACTTTCCTTCTCCATTCACATCCAAAACTAAAGTGCTATTTTCTGAATTCTAATGTGCAAAGCATCAGATAAAAGTGTTGTAGCCTGATAAACACGGTTAGGTCACATGATTATGGAATGAAGTATATATTGAAGATTTGTGACCAGCAGAATTCTAAATACAACTCTGAATAGACGAAGAAGTAAACTTTGACTTAACGTCACTGCAAAATAAAAATGGAAAAATATTTTCTGTAAATTGAAATTTTATGAAAAGTGGTATTATGAATTTTGATATAGCTATTGTTATTGAATCTCAGCTGACAAACTTTATTTTATAAGCCCTCATGCACACGACTGTATGTACTGTGCCGCAGATCTTCGTCTATCATTTTGGGAACGGCCGCCTGGATGCAGACAGCAAACGGAAGACATTCGTGTTCTGTCTGCATTTTTGCAGCCCCTTAAAAAATGAACGGGTCCGTGTCTAGACCGCAAAAAACGCAGATCAGATGTGGACCTAAAAGACAGTCGTCTGCATGAGACGTTACTTGATTTGATGCCCCGCGGAAGGTCTAGAGTTCCATCCCGCACTAAAAGTTTCAAGAAACCATTTAAAAATGTAAATAATTATTTATTTTTGTAACTTTTTGAGTAAACAGTTAGAACATTTGCCCGGATTTGCATCCCTGCTGCTCAGATTGGCTTGAACTTTGCATACCCATGAATAATCATGAGTTTGTACCGCACTGACTCATTTTGTGCACGGTCTAAGGTGATGGTTGAGCAGGGAGAGGGGGTAATACTGAGGTTTGGGATTTGATGGGATCAAAAAATAATGCCATTCGATTTTCAGAAGCCGATCTGAACCCTATGGGATTTTGTACAAACCGAACATTGTAACCGAGGTTGTAAAGTTGTCGTGTTGTGCTCCAGGGTGTTGGACAGACCCCGGCATTCATGTAATAATCCATATTCAAATAACACATCTTCAACATTTCAAATTTACGATCTTTGGATCTTGCAGCCTCCTTGTTGGAAGTTCTTGTGGTTCACCGGGGGTAAATATGAGGTTTGGCATTTTGAAGGAACCTCAGATCTGCATTCATTTTGGGATGGAAGGTGTCGGAGCAGTTTCTGGTCTGTGTTATGATTTCTGTTATGTTGTGTGTGCATTTAGATTTGTGCTCACTATTAATGAATTTCGGTAAATGACCCCCGGGGCTCATTAATAGGAATGGACCTATTTGCAGAGCATTTTTGGAGGTAATTAGATTAAATAGAAAAAAATTATTTCATGCCATCATGTTTACGAGCCTCGTTTGCTACATTTTTGCATCTATGGTCCATAAATATCTTCAGCACTAGTTCTACTGGAATGTCCTCCCCCGTCCATCATCTCTCATGGGTGATCCATTAGAACACATGTCTCAATGTTTTTGCCTTTGGTAGTGGAACCTGCATAAAAAATATACGATAATGTTAAAGGGGTTGTCTGACTACTGCCCCAAAAATGTTAAGCTGTTTGAAGAGGCTGTGGCATCCCGGTGAGCTCTGTGGCCTCCTCCTCACGTACCTCAGTTACAGTGAAAGGGGCTGGGCTGCAATACCAAGCACAGCCAATAACCAATGGATGGCGCTGTGCTTGGTAAGCTGCAGGGAGGACGCAATTCTAACAGGCCTCCTCAAACAGCTGAACAACAGGGGACCACCACTGATCTGATATTGATAACCTATTCTGAAGATAGGTAATCAATGTTACAATCTTGGTAAACCCTTTAATTTTGGCTTCTTGAGAACCTATCATGCTCCAGTACATCTTACCTCTAGTTTGGGTCTTTGGCTTTTGGTCAAGTCTTCAAGCTCCTCCACATCTCGCTGATGAATGCTGGACCTATGACAGTTCTTTATCTTAGCTTGAAGGGGTTGTCCAGTTTAATACACCCATTTGGAGAAGATCATCTGTCCAGGATCCCTATTGTGAGGCTAGATTAAAGGGGTAGTCTCACTTCACCAAATGGCATTTATCATGTAGAGTTAGTTAATATATGGCACTTACTAATGTATTGTGATTGTCCATATTGCCTCATTTGCTGGCTAGAATCATTTTTCCATTACATTATACACTGCTTGTTTTATGGTTATGACCACCCTACAATCCAGAAGCAGTGGCCGTGCATGCACCCTATAGGAAAAAGCACCAGCCTATGGGAGCTCCCATGCTCCTGACCACCAGAGAGGCCAGCCCTTTTTTCTATAGTGTGCAAGCACGGCCACCACTGATGGACTGCAGGGTGGTCATAACCATGGAAATTAGATGTGTATAAAGTGATGAAAAAACAGCAAAGGAAGCAATATGGAGAATCACAATACATTAGTAATTAACTTTCCCTACATGATAAATGCCATTTGCTGAAGTGGGACAACCCCTTTAAAGAGAAGCAGCAAAACCTACCTCTCACTCTGGAGTCTGGTCCTGTCCTGAATTACCTATTGATTTGGGACCTCTGTAATGCTCAGTCTCCCCTGTGGTGGTGCTGCAGAGATATTGAAGACACAGATTGCTGATGATCAATGGAGTTCATAGTCGGGCAACACTTTGTGATCTGCCTACTATCAAGGAACACATCATCAGTAGGGATGGTCCAAAGAAGAGAACCCCTTTAAGGCTTGAGAACACATTGCCTGCAAGATTACACATGGGTAGCCGATGGTTTAATATTACACAATAGCCAGGGATTTCACCATATAATACCACCGAGCAGCGACAGATCGTTCCATAGAAGAAATAATTCCCAGGAGGAAACCTCTTGCAATACGGCACGGGATAGAACATTCCATCAGGTAAAAGCTCCTTGGGCATTTCTATGAAGATACACGGAGGAGCAGTCCGGGCCTCATAGAGCACAATATTGTGCTCCATGTGTCCATGAGGCCCCATCTGTATTATCCAGAAAAAGTTCTGTCTTCTTTTTGGGTCTTCAGCTTCTCAACTACTACTAAAATCCAACTTTGTGCCAGATTTCTTCTCGGACTGTTTATTATAGAATATGACAAAGTCTTAAGAGGTTACTCACCAGCCAGTAATACTGTACTGTAGAAATATCTGGGAGCAAAGGGAAAAAAAAACACAAAAGAACTGGAAGAACCCTTTTTTTTTTTTTTTTAATAAATTTTATTGTTTTAGTACAAAATCAATAACCAAAGTACATAGCCAACAATTCACAGTCCATCAGTCCGTCAAATCCAGTCCATGGACGTAATTGACAATAACTGCGTAGAAACAACCACAATTGTGCAAACATTTTGAAAATCAAATGGAGGACTCTAGCTGAGGAGGATGGCAGGATCCGGAGCCTGGCAAGCAGATATGTACAGCCCTCTGAATAAACAAGAGTTACAGCCTTTGTTTCAATGCCGGAAAGTCCCCCCATCCTCAACATTCCTAGAGATCCCCATGTGCCCAAATATATCTTCGCATTCTTCCCCGGTACAATACATATAGAGCGAGCCGGACAAATGGAGTGTCCCCCTATCTCACCCCACCCACCCACCCTCCCGCCTTGCAGGGAAAGAAGAAAAAAATAAATAAAAATTTCATAGTTAATTAATTAACTGTGTCCCAGTCTTTCCATAAGTTACTCCACTTTAAGTAAGATCCTCTTTGTTTATGAAATATCCTCTCGTAGCTTTTCATTTTCTCAACTAAACTCAGCCAGTTATTACAGTCTGGGGCGGAAGAGGAAAACCAAGCTCTAGAAATAAGTAGTCTAGCCAAAAACATAACTTTGATCAAGAGGTGGCTTTTTGTGGGCTGGTAATTAACCTCAGATAGGTCTCCTAGAACCCATATCCTGGGGGACAGAGGGACAGCAATTTTAAGTTTAGACGCCAGGTTTTTTTGGACCAAACTCCAATACCTATTCACCATTGGGCAGTCCCAGAACATATGTAAGAACCCTTTAAACTGCAATGACATAACTGTTCAAAAAATGCCAATTTTAGCAATCTTTTAAGGAAATTTCTCCTCCATGAGGGAAGTATTATGGTAGTCATATTCTTAAAGAAAGGCACAGTATTATAGTAGTTATATTCTTATAGAAAGGCGCAGTATTATAGTATTTCTATTCTTACACATAGGAGGCAGTATTATAGTAGTTATATTCTTACACATAGGAGCAGTATTATAGTAGTTATATTCTTGTACATAGGAGGCAGTATTATAGTAGTTATATTCTTGTACATAGGAGCAGTATTATAGTAGTTATATTGTTGTACATAGGAGGCAGTATTATAGTAGTTATATTCATGTACATAGGAGCAGTATTATAGTATTTCTATTCTTACACATAGGAGGCAGTATTATAGTAGTTATATTCTTACACATAGGAGCAGTATTATAGTAGTTATATTCTTGTACATAGGAGGCAGTATTATAGTAGTTATATTCTTGTACATAGGAGCAGTATTATAGTAGTTATATTGTTGTACATAGGAGGCAGTATTATAGTAGTTATATTCTTGTACATAGGAGGCAGTATTATAGCAGTTATATTGTTGTACATAGAAGGCATTATTATAGTAGTTATATTGTTGTACATAGAAGCAGTATTATAGTAGTTATATTATTGTACATAGGAGCAGTATTATAGTAGTTATATTATTGTACATAGGAGCAGTATTATAGCAGTTATATTATTGTACATAGGAGCAGTATTATAGTAGTTATATTATTGTATATAGGAGCAGTATTATAGTAGTTATATTCTTGTACATAGGAGCAGTATTATAGTAGTTATATTCTTGTACATAGGAGGCAGTATTATAGTAGTTACATTCTTGTACATAGGAGCAGTATTATAGTAGTTATATTCTTGTACATAGGAGGCAGTATTATAGCAGTTATATTCTTGTACATATGAAGCAGTATTATAGTAGTTATATTCTTGTACATAGGAGGCAGTATTATAGTAGTTACATTCTTGTACATAGGAGCAGTATTATAGTAGTTATATTCTTGTACATAGGAGGCAGTATTATAGTAGTTACATTCTTGTACATAGGAGCAGTATTATAGTAGTTATATTCTTGTACATAGGAGGCAGTATTATAGCAGTTATATTCTTGTACATAGGAGCAGTATTATAGTAGTTATATCCTTGTACATAGGAGCAGTATTATAGTAGTTATATTCTTGTACATAGGAGGCAGTATTATAGTAGCTATATTCTTGTACATAGGAGCAGTAGTATAGAAGTTATATTCTTGTACATAGGAGGCAGTATTATAGTAGTTATATTCTTGTACATAGGAGCAGTATTATATTTGTTATATTCTTGTACATAGGAGCAGTATTATAGTAGTTATATTCTTCTACATAGGAGGCAGTATTAATATTCTTCTACATAGGAGCAGTATTATAGTAGTTATATTCTTATATAGAGGAGCAGTATTATAGTAGTTATATTCGTGTACATAGGAGGCAGCATTATAGTAGTTATATTCTTGTACATAGGAGCAGTATTATAGTAGTTATATTATGGTACATAGGAGACAGTATTATAGTAGTTATATTCCTGTACATAGGAGTAGTATTATAGTAGTTATATTCTTGTACATAGGAGGCAGTATTATAGTAGTTATATTCTTTTACATGGGAACAGTATTATAGTAGTTATATTCTTATATAGAGGAGAAGTATTATAGTAATTATATTCTTGTACATAGGAGGCAGTATTATAGTAGTTATATTCCTGTACATAGGAGCAGTATTATAGTAGTTATATTCTTGTACATAGGAGGCAGTATTATAGTAGTTATATTCCTGTACATAGGAGCAGTATTATAGTAGTTATATTCTTGTACATAGGATGCAGTATTATAGTTATATTCTATTGAGAGCAGTTGTCCCATTTCAGCTGAGACAAGTTCATTACTCAGGGTTGTCAATATGCCCAGAAGGTTGATGACAATTAAAGAATTATATTTGGTTAAATCTATATTTTCAATGGGATCACTGATGTTTGCTTTCTTTTATTTAATGATACTTTAATCAGATTTTCCAGTAAGATGTAGGGACTACTTTTTCACACACACATTATACTTGTTCATGGAAATGCTTTGAAGCAAACACTCTTTGATGAGATATGACGTGGTGCAGCCTCCAGCATAAATAATGTAAGGACTTATAAATGCTGTGTCTTTATATTCCTCCTGTCCTATGATTTACTGCACATACTAAACTGCTTACACAGAGCTGACAGTTATAACATGTCAGGTAATTCTGCATTCAGAGTCACCGGGGAGGGACACCTCTGGCAAAAGTTCAGGAGCCAGTGTTTTGGAAAGATTTGTGTGCCCAGATCCCTTATGGATGGAAGTCCCATATGTTGGATGTGGAATCTTAAAGCAGTTAACTCTTACTCTGCTGGTGGCTATTTTAAAGTGCAAAGACCCTACAGGGTAACATCTCTTCTTCTGCTCCTTCCTCCCTTCTTTTCTGCCTCTGTGTCAATTTACACTGTACTTGTAACATTCTGTCCTGAATGAAGAGCACTCTCATACAGAGGATTCCTTCAGTGCACAGCATTTTGTAGGGGCTTATAAATAGATCAAAAATGTTTAAAAAAAATCAATGCATGGGTCCTCCTGGTAAGATGTGTTAATAAATGCATAAAATCATGAAAAGAATAAAAAAAACATACTTCTAAGCCTCTTTGTTTAATGTAGGGAGCAAAAGTATTTATTTGTATTTTGTGTAAAATGTAACATTTGTTTCTATTATGTATCCCTAGAAAGTTGATACTTGTAGCTGCCAGGTTCATTGGGCACACAAGGGGTTAACGGGCATGGCAGGCGAAAGTGCTTATTTCTTAAATTCATGGCCTAGTTTACTAATCAGATGTCACAAGATGTCAGGTAGGGAGCCATCATTTAAGAAACACAGAATGCAGTTAGTGAAGCAGCTAATGAGCTGGACAGAGGCATGAAGGTGAGCATCCCCCCAGGGGGGGTGCAAATTATCCAAACAGGTGAAAAAAAAGTTTCCCTTCTCCGGGGTATAAGACGGAATGTTCTTCTCTCAGAAATAAGTTCTGAATAAAGATTCATAAGACGATGATTTTTCTCGCCCTCTGTCATGCTCCTAGGATAGACCCCATTTTCCACTGAGTTGCGTCAATGCATTTTCATAATTTTCCAGGTACAATATCTATTCTCTGTCGGGGCTGACGCGTTTTAGACACATTTTTTACAATGTCCAACTGACTGCAGAGAAGTAGTCCAATCTACCCGGTGGTGTACCTGGAAGAGGGCAGCTTGGGCTTGTGCCATGAGTGTTATCCTGTAAGCCACAAGACCTTACCAGGGAGCTGCAAATATAAGCATTACCCTAAGGGGAGAATACCCTGCTATGAGCGAGAACCCGGCTGTGAATATAATATATAAAATCATCATGAAAGCTGTAGGTCAGCCACAACATATAGCAACTCCAGGCAGTGGCAGCCAGCAATATTCTGCCTCTTGTGAAATATAAGCTACTATATGGAAAAGCAAAAAGTTGTGGGGGGGGGGGGTTACAAATGAAGGTTGTGAGAGGCTATCTTCTACCAATGACCTCCTACCCCAATCTCTCTTTGCTTCTTTAGCCCTATATTTAAAAAGGCTGTCCCATGAAAAATATTCTACATTTTTTAAACTAGCACACGGATCTGAATACTTTTGCAATTCCATGTTTTGTAAAATATACTATAGCTACTGAGTTATTCACTAAAATCTACCTGTAAAGCGCCACCTTTCTTTGGATCTCTGTCCACCTTGGTAAAATCACTGAGGTGGTCGCACATGTTCAGTTCCATCCTGCGACTGTTTCCCATCATATCTACTGTTATAAGTTGTGACAGTGACAGGGATAGAGCTGTGATAGCAGATCCTTTCTCAAGCTTGAGAAAGAATCTACTATGATTTGAAACGTTGCTGATGTTAGATGAATAAAGACTCAGGCTTTTTTGCTACAAGAGGAGTGCTGCCTGTCCTTCTTTATCTACCCTGAGCTCTAATAAGGAAAAAGCTGCAGCAGAAGGGAGACACCCCCTGGGCTGTGATAGAGAAAGCTGCAGTAGAAAGGACATGTCCCCTGAGCTGTGATAAAGAGCTGCAGTGGAAAGGATACTCCCCCCCCCCCCCCCCGAGCTGTTATAGAGAGCTGCGGCAAAAAGGACACACCCCCTGAGCTGCCAACTTGAAATAAATCTAGCAGAGCAACTGGAGCAATGAATCCTGGATCCATGTAAGGTATTGGGCTGGTTCTATTTTTGTTAGAAACAGATTTTCATGTACTATATGATGTCATTTTTTTTACATTCAAACATGGGATAACTCAGTACCTAAGCCAAGACTGAATGACTTGCCGGTAGAAATGGCATACTCCCCTCTCAAAGCTATTCTTTTGCCCTATTTAATAAAAGACCTGCCTAGCCCACCAATATCTTAAGGAGACCCCCAACTTTCCCTTTATGCTTTTTACTGGGCCTCTAAGGGCTTGTTTACCCGTGGAGGAGGCAGCCCTGCTCTAAGAAACACAACCTCTCTCATACGGTATTACAAAGATGACTATTGGTTTTAGTGGACACCTTGAGTTCTCTTTTCGGTAATCGTCTTATTCAAGGATGGGTCTGCATTTGCTCCAAGTGAAAAATGTTATTTTAGTCAATAGACTTATAATTGTCTTGCCTTGTTTTAGGTGAATCATGTGGATAAAATACCTCCAAAACTAATGCTCAAGGATCATCCGTCCATTGTGGAGACCATGAAAGACGGAAGGTCTGCCATTCAGATTACAGCCCGGAACCTGAGAGCTTCAGACAACAAAGACCCAGATGAAGACCTTGTATATGTTATTCTGAGATCTCCACATTTTGGACACCTGGAAAATTCGAAAATGGGTAATGACAATGTGACTTATGTAATATTAGTGAAATGTTATTATTGTTAATAAGTTGGTTTCCACTCTCGGTGACTGTTTCAGCAGTGCTTCTCCAGTTGTCCACCTCCTCGGGGTGTCTCAGAGTTCAGTATTTCTAGTGATTGTTTCCATACATGGTTGTTCTCTTCCTCTTTTCATCTCAACTGTTCTGAACTTAATTATCCTGATCAATTTGATGGACCTTCACATAAACTTTCCACATTATAATATAAAGGTTCTTTCTGGTTATTTGTGCTTCTGGTTTGGTCTACATGTGGTCTAGGATCCAAGCTTTGACTTCCTTCTCGTGTACGGGATTGTCAAAGGACTTAACATAAGTCAACAATGCTTTATTGTCATTCTACTTCATGGCCCACTTTCTCATGTATAATCTGCACAATTCTCTGAACCATAACCACAACCATAACTTGCACCATAATGTAGACCTTATCATGAACCATAACTTGACTTGTGACTTGAACTATAACGTGGACCATTACTTGGGCCATAACCTGGACCCTAACATAGCCAATAAACTTAAACATAACTTGGACCACTACATAGACTGTAACTTCAACCATAACTTAGACGGTAACCTAAACCATAATCAGAGCCTTAATCTGGACCATGACTAGAACCATAATATGGACCTTAACCTGAATCATAACTTGACTCATGTGACCTGAGCCATAATCTGGACCATTACTTGGACCATAAATAGAACCATAACAGCGACCATAACCTAAAACATAAACTGGACCATATCCTCTACCATAATCTGAATCATGACTTAGACTATAGCTTAGATGATAAGCTGGAAAAAAACTTGGAAAAAAAACTTGGACCATAATGTGGACCATAACCTGGATCGTCATTGCATTTGAAGATCTTCTTTAGGACTTCAGATGTAAAAAGATTCTTTAAATTGGTTGTTTACTGAAACATTCGAAGTTGATTTGCATAAAACTTTGTTTTAATACTGTACAGAGTGAGCGCTCCATACAGTATTAGAATGTATTGGCTCCGAGGAGCTGAAGTTATTACTTTGTGAAGTCTCGCGAGACTTTGAATAATAAATTCAGAAATTGATTTATACTGTAAAAAAACATTTCTCGAACTCGGGTTTGGTTCCAAGCGGTACCTTGGAACCGAACCCGAGTTCGGGAAATGTTTTTTTACAGGCTAAATCAATTTCTGAAGGTATTATTCGAAGTCTCGCGAGACGTCACGAAGTAATAACTTCAGCTCATCGGAGCCAATACATTCTAATACTGTATGGAGCGCTCACTCCGTACAGTATTAAAACAAAGTTTATTGTGAATCATGAAACATCCGAAGTCGATTCGCTCATCCCTAATCATGATAAGATGATTGTGATCACCAAGTTTTGATCAGTGATCGTGGTCTGGAGAGTCCAAAAGTACGACCTTCTCAATGTCCAATCTCTCTGTTTTGCAGGGGATCACATAGGGCGAACATTTACACAAAGAGAAATAAACCAAAGGATGATTCGTTACATCATAAACCCCATCTCTGGAGTCACTTCAGACAACTTTGAATTTGAGATTTCTGATTCAGCTGGCAATAAGAATTCTCCAGAAATGTAAGTTTATATCCACATTTACACTGTGTCATTAGTACAGCTCTGCCCCATAGAATATATATCCCTCTATCTCTCATATCTATATCTATATCTCTATCTCTAATATCTATCTATCTATCGTAGCAAAAAGGCAGGACTCCAAAATCAGCAAAAAATGAAGAAAATGCTTTTTATTCACCCGTGTGGATACGCAACGTTTCGGCTCAACACTAGAGCCTTTCTCAAGCAGTTATACATGTGAACAGATCATATAAATAATATACAAAGTGCATGTGCAATGCATCATGAATCAATATACATAATTAAACATAAAAAAGCAAAAATAAAGAGGCACATAAAAAGTGCATGGTGCCGTAGTACATCATAATGTATTCATACAATTGTGCACATAATTATCATATCCCTATACGTGATACAGTGAGTGCACCAAATCACATAATACCATGATTAATGTGCATTACAAAACATGATTACACCTGTATACTTCATATGCAAATGATAATTCAATGAATAGATCAAAAGATTAGGCTCCCCGGGGGACAAACAACATGTGTGCACGCTGATAACGGCGTTCATTTGGCGCCAATGCGCGTATCAAGGAAAAATAGAGGAGGCGGAGGAAAGCCAAAAATGTATTGTGCAGGTCTGACATGCACACTGCCACTCTGGAATGGGCGGCAGCCATCTTGGAAAAGGGAAAACAAAAGGGCAAAATGTTCTATGGTCAGTAGTCACTGACAGGCGTCCTAGCTATTGCTATGGCACCCTATTAAAAAAAAGGGCAAGCATGCTGGTAGAGCAATTACAAAGGGCTGGCGTATATTAAATTAAACTAAATTTAAAAAAGAGACAAGTATATAGAAAATAATGCTGGATACTGGAAACAGAGGGGTCTCCTCATTAAAATGGTAACGGAGTGTAAATAATGTGGCATTACTAGAGAAGTGAAGAAAGAGGTCATCACTCCAAAACTGGAGAGACGGCCCCTAACTGTCGGGAAACCAAATGGTTGGACAACCCCGCAAGTGTGGAGCGACCCCCCTTATAGGCCCCCCAGTAGACGTCACTGTAGCCGCACGGTGGACGGCGTGCCCACCACTCCTGGTGCTCTCTCAATCAGCTCTAATGTGACAGCAAGTTTCTTGCCGTATATTTATTATACATTTTAAGTTAAGCTTATTGCCCTTTTCTTTCATATATCCATGATCAGTGATGGTCAGTTCGCCAGCGAACACATGCGGGCTGCCATCTTTAGTAAGGTAGACTCCCCGGTCCGCCGATGCACAGGTAAGCCCTTGCCTCTGCCGCGAGTCGGTCTGAAATCAAACGCAGTCACCGGGAGCAGGCAGTATCAAGAACAGCCGCCGGGGGCCTTCATTGGGCTGTTCTCGGAACTGCCTGCTCCCGGTGGCTGCATTTGATTTCAGACCGCCTCGCGGCGCAGGCACAGGTAAATACATTAATGGCATCAAGTTTCCAGATCAAACCAATTGATTTTGCTGTTTGGACAAAATGAGAGACCTTTTGCTCTATACCCAAACCTGAGCTGAAGAGAGAGATTTAGATGAAATATTAACAACCGTCACTTCTTCTTGGTCGGTGCTGCTTTGTATGTGAGACGTGTCTTGTTGTTGCGTGATTTTCCACCTTCTATGGTGCTTGTGTCCACCCCGTCTGGTGTGCTTCCGTTTGTCTATTGGAAAGGAGCTTTGTCTCCTAAAAAATAATCTTGAGAAGTAATTTTAGGGACCTACCAGTGGCGTAGCTATAGGGGTCGCAATTGCTACCGGGCCCCTGAGCCAGGAGATAAGGAGTAAAGCCCTGGCCCTGGTAGTTTACAACACTTGCGCGCTGCAGGCGGGGCCGGCGGCTAAGTTCAGAGGGGCGGAGGCAGAGCAGTGTATGTAGGTGCAGGCTCAGCCGGAGGAGGGAGTGGTGCCGCTCCCGTGGCAGTAGTGGCCGGACGTGGAGGAGAAGATGCGACTCGCGAGTGAGGGAGGTGAGGGTGGTGACGAGCAGAGATCTCTCTGGGTCACGGTCAGCAACCTGTGTATGAGGCGCTGTCTGAATATGAGGAGGGTTATGAAAAGGGTAGATTTGTTCAGGAGCAGCAGCACAGACGGCTTGTAAAGAGCCAGAATGGTGAACACGCAGCAGCTGGGCAGGGGATCGCAGATCCAACGCGATCCAAGGGCATGTAGAAAAAATGGAGGGCCACAGCAGCGTCTCACCAATAATCTTCTTTATTTAGAATCACACCTCACAACAAGGCATAAAAAATCTTTGCCGCAAAGATTTTTTATGCCTTGTTGTGAGGTGTGATTCTAAATAAAGAAGATTATTGGTGAGACGCTGCTGTGGCCCTCCATTTTTTCTGAATATGAGGAGGGGTCTCTGTGTATGAGGCGCTGTCTGAATATGAGGAGGAGTCTCTGTGTGTGAGGAGCTGTCTCTGTAAGGGGAGCAGCGCGTGGTTGCATCCCTTCCCATAAGTTCCGTTCCCTGGAAAGCTGACACTTATTTGGCTGGGACTGGACTGTGACTTCATATGTGCTCACCAGTGGGAGGCTTTGATGCAACTTGGTCCTGCACGTTCTGTCCTTGTTATTCTGGAAGTATTGCCCTATTACACATTGCTGCGCCCCACACACTTCATAGGGGCTGCTCACAGTAAGGCTGACTGTGCCCTCCTCACAATTTTGCTTCCTTTAAGGCTACTTTCACACTTGCGGCAAAACGGATCCGACAGGCTGTTCACCCTGTCGGATGCGTTCTTTACGCTATTTTGCCGTGCCGCTGGACTGCCGCTCCGTCCCCCTTTGACTATAATGGGGACGGGGCGGAGCTCCGGCGCAGCACGGCAGTGCACGGCGAAAGGCCGCTGGACTAAAAGTCTTGCATGTCCGGCGGCCTCTCACCGCAAACTGCCGTACTGCGCCGGAGCTCCACCCCCGTCCTCATTATAATCAATGGGGACGAAGCGGTGGTCCGGTGGCACGGTGAAATAGCGGAAGGACGGATCCGACAGGGTGAACAGCCTGTCGGATCCGTCCTGCCGCAAGTGTGAAAGTAGCCTTAGTGACCGTCTTGCAATAATGTTGCCCCTTTAATGCCCCTTACAATAGTGTTGGCCCTTCGTACAGCCTTACAAGGCCACCTATACAATAGTGTGGCCCCCTTAGTGCCCCCCTTACAGTAGTGTTGCCCCCTTAGTGCCCCCCTTACAGTAGTGTTGCCCCCTTAGTGCCCCCCTTACATTAGTGTTGCCCCCTTAGTGCCCCCCTTACAGTAGTGTTGCCCCCTTAGTGTCCCCCACAATAGTGCTGCCCTGTAGTTTTAATAAAATAAAAAAGTAATACCCAACTATCCCAGTCCCCAAGATGATTGGAGCACACCTTCCCCCTATCCTGTATTGCAGCTGCCCAGGGGCGTAGCTATAGGGGGTGCAGAGGTAGCAGTCACTATCGGGCCCAGAAGCCTGAGGGGCCCAAAGACCCTTGTGCTTCATAAGAAGACACCAGTATTATAGAACGTGCATGCTGGTCAAGTTACACCTCTGGCTGGAGAGAAGGGGTTAGGTCAAGATTTGGCTTGGGTGGTGCCGTTTCAATTTCTTCCTCCCCGGCCCCTGGCCACAAAGCACAGAGGGAAGGGGGGCCCAAGCTGAATTCTTGCACCAGGGCCCATGAGCCTTTAGCTACACCCCTGGGACCTACGTTTTTTCTTGTTGTCACGAGAAATACCTTTTTGTTCACGTTGGATGTAGTGCTGCCAGAGCTTTGCTTTCTATCTCATATCTGTCTGTCGAGATTCCTATTCACTGACTTTCTGACAGGTTTTCCATGGTTTCATATTGTGACTATGTTTGCAGACTTGAGCTGAGATGGTCTGTATTAGAACTTGCTGAATCCTATTATCGTATTTGTGAGAATGCCGGGACTCTTGCAATCAAAGTGATTCGAGGAGGGAGCAGTAAAGATCCAGCATTTATTGGAATAAAGGTAAAATGTAACATTTTCTGGAAGTTTGTAAACTTTTGCTAGTAAATATAATTGCAGTATTTTGCTGTATAATATTGAGGGGCTGTTCTGGTTTTAAGCACTATTTGTTTATCTGTCAATGAAAAGTACACAACTTTGTAATAAACTTTGAGTTATAATTCCTCACTATTGTCAGGACCTCTGCTTGCTATCAGTGAATATGAACACTTATTGTTTGCATCCAGAGCCTGAAAGGCCATCCTGCTCACATCCAATCATTGGCGGATACAAGGGGGTGGCAACAGGGCAATTGCCCCTCACAAGAATATAGTGAGACCCAGGGGCGGACTCACCATTCCGGGCCCGGCGGCGGCAGGGAGAGATGAGCGCTTCTATTGTGGAAGCGCTTATCTCCATATTCATCTGTATCGCCATCCTCAGGACAGCTATACAGATGAATGGTGCAGAGGAGCAGGGGAGAGGCGTGTTACCTTGCCGTTGCTCTGATAGGCTGCAGGCCTAGTGCTTGTAGACTATCAGAGGCCGGTGCAGGCGGCGCCATGACGTCATCGCGCCGCCTGAGCCGTACAGAGCGGGACACAGGCCGGAAGAGGCTGCATCGCAGTGTCATGGAGGTAATTATAAGTGTTTATTGTTTTAATTATTTTTAGTACAGTATGGCATTAAGGGGGTGGGGCCCTATATACTGGCACATTATGGGGGGAGCACTATGGAGATGGGGGGAAGGAGCACTATAGGGGCATCTAATAGGGGCCCTATATACTGGCACATTATGGAGGGGGCACTATGGAGAAGGGGGAAAAAGCACTATGGAGGCATTATATAGGGGCATTTAATACTGGCACCCAGTTTGGTGCCACTATGGGGAAGGGGGGAGAGAAGAATTATGGGGGCATCTATGTCCTGCAGTCTATAGGGGCATTTTATACTGCCACATTATGAAGGGCACTATGGGGACGGGGGAGGAGCACTATGGGGGCATCTTCTGGGGGCACTATATAGGAGTATTTTGTACTGGCACAAATTATAGGGGCACTATGGGCACCTTAGCTCAACTGAGGGCACTAAGTGTTTTTTGTAGTGGCACACAGTACGGGTCATTGGATCACATGAGAGCACTCTGAAGGACATTGACTCTACTGGGGGCACTAAAAGGAGGTTTTTTGTTTGTTTTTTACTTCCACACAACAAAGTATTTTTTGTACTGGAGCACATTATAAAGGGCTTTATTACAACTGGGAAACTATGGGAGCATTATTACTTCTGGGACACAATTACTGTTGGGGGGCACTATTACTACTAAGTGCACTCTGGCACAGAATTATTACTATTGCTGGGATTTTGGGGAGCACTATTACTGTGGGGCACCTGGCACAGTATCAGCTTAGCACAGTAATTTTTCCCGGGGACATTATGGTTACACTATTAGTGCCAGGGCCACTATTTGCTGGGTGCAGTTATTTTTTAGGGCATTGTGTTCCAATAATTATTGAAAGGGGCGCTATTAGAGTTGAGCGAACACCTGGATGTTCGGGTTCGAGAAGTTCGGCCGAACATCCCGGAAATGTTCGGGTTCGGGATCCGAACCCGATCCGAACTTCGTCCCGAACCCGAACCCCATTGAAGTCAATGGGGACCCGAACTTTTCGGCACTAAAAAGGCTGTAAAACAGCCCAGGAAAGAGCTAGAGGGCTGCAAAAGGCAGCAACATGTAGGTAAATCCCCTGCAAACAAATGTGGATAGGGAAATGAATTAAAATAAAAATTAAATAAATAAAAATTAACCAAAATCAATTGGAGAGAGGTTCCATAGCAGAGAATCTGGCTTCCCGTCACCCACCACTGGAACAGTCCATTCTCAGATATTTAGGCCCCGGCACCCAGGCAGAGGAGAGAGGTCCCGTAACAGAGAATCTGTCTTCATGTCAGCAGAGAATTAGTCTGCATGTCATAGCAGAGAATGAGGCTTCACGTCAGCCACCACTGCAACAGTCCATTGGCATATATTTAGGCCCAGCACCCAGGCAGAGGAGGGAGGTCCCGTAACAGAGAATCTGTCTTCATGTCAGCAGAGAATTAGTCTGCATGTCATAGCAGAGAATGAGGCTTCACGTCAGCCACCACTGCAACAGTCCATTGGCATATATTTAGGCCCAGCACACACACAGGCAGAGGAGAGAGGTCCCGTAACAGAGGATCTGGCTTCATGTCAGCAGAGAATCAGTCTGCATGTCATAGCAGAGAATCAGGCTTCACGTCAGCCACCACTGCAACAGTCCATTGTCATAAATTTAGGCCCAGCACCCAGGCAGAGGAGAGAGGTCCCGTAACAGACAATCTGGCTTCATGTCAGCAGAGAATTAGTCTGCATGTCATAGCAGAGAATCAGGCTTCACGTCAGCCACCACTGCAACAGTCCATTGGCATATATTTAGGCCTAGCACACAGGCAGAGGAGAGAGGTCCCGTAACAGACAATCTGGCTTCATGTCAGCAGAGAATCAGTCTGCATGTCATAGCAGAGAATGAGGCTTCACGTCACCCACCACTGCAACAGTCCATTGGCATATATTTAGGCCTAGCACACAGGCAGAGCAGAGAGGTCCCATAACAGACAATCTGGCTTCATGACAGCAGAGAATCAGTCTGCATGTCATAGCAGAGAATGAGGCTTCACGTCACCCACCACTGCAACAGTCCATTGGCATATATTTAGGCCTAGCACACAGGCAGAGCAGAGAGGTCCCGTAACAGACGATCTGGCTTCATGTCAGCAGAGAATCAGTCTGCATGTCATAGCAGAGAATGAGGCTTCACGTCAGCCACCACTGCAACAGTCCATTGGCATATATTTAGGCCTAGCACACAGGCAGAGGAGAGAGGTCCCGTAACAGACAATCTGGCTTCATGTCAGCAGAGAATTAGTCTGCATGTCATAGCAGAGAATGAGGCTTCACGTCAGCCACCACTGCAACAGTCCATTGGCATATATTTAGGCCCAGCACACACACACAGGCAGAGGAGAGAGGTCCCGTAACAGACAATCTGGCTTCATGTCAGCAGAGAATTAGTCTGCATGTCATAGCAGAGAATGAGGCTTCACGTCAGCCACCACTGCAACAGTCCATTGGCATATATTTAGGCCCAGCACACACACAGGCAGAGGAGAGAGGTCCCGTAACAGAGAATCTGTCTTCATGTCAGCAGAGAATTAGTCTGCATGTCATAGCAGAGAATCAGGCTTCACGTCACCCACCACTGCAACAGTCCATTGGCATATATTTAGGCCCAGCACCCAGGCAGAGGAGGGAGGTCCCGTAACAGAGAATCTGTCTTCATGTCAGCAGAGAATTAGTCTGCATGTCATAGCAGAGAATCAGGCTTCACGTCACCCACCACTGCAACAGTCCATTGTCATAAATTTAGGCCCAGCACCCAGGCAGAGGAGAGAGGTCCCGTAACAGACAATCTGGCTTCATGTCAGCAGAGAATTAGTCTGCATGTCATAGCAGAGAATCAGGCTTCATGTCAGCCACCACTGCAACAGTCCATTGGCATATATTTAGGCCTAGCACACAGGCAGAGGAGAGGTTCATTCAACTTTGGGTAGCATCGCAATATAATGGTAAAATGAAAATAAAAATAGGATTGAATGAGGAAGTGCCCTGGAGTCCAATAATATATGGTTATGGGGAGGTAGTTAATGTCTAATCTGGACAAGGGACGGACAGGTCCTGTGGGATCCATGCCTGGTTCATTTTTATGAACGTCAGCTTGTCCACATTGGCTGTAGACAGGCGGCTGCGTTTGTCTGTAATGACGCCCCCTGCCGTGCTGAATACACGTTCAGACAAAACGCTGGCTGCCGGGCAGGCCAGCACCTCCAAGGCATAAAAGGCTAGCTCTGGCCACGTGGACAATTTAGAGACCCAGAAGTTGAATGGGGCCGAACCATCAGTCAGTACGTGGAGGGGTGTGCACACGTACTGTTCCACCATGTTAGTGAAATGTTGCCTCCTGCTAACACGTTGCGTATCAGGTGGTGGTGCAGTTAGCTGTGGCGTGTTGACAAAAGTTTTCCACATCTCTGCCATGCTAACCCTGCCCTCAGAGGAGCTGGCCGTGACACAGCTGCCTTGGCGACCTCTTGCTCCTCCTCTGCCTTGGCCTTGGGCTTCCACTTGTTCCCCTGTGACATTTGGGAATGCTCTCAGTAGCGCGTCTACCAACGTGCGCTTGTACTCGCGCATCTTCCTATCACGCTCCAGTGCAGGAAGTAAGGTGGGCACATTGTCTTTGTAGCGTGGATCCAGCAGGGTGGCAACCCAGTAGTCCGCACAGGTTAAAATGTGGGCAACTCTGCTGTCGTTGCGCAGGCACTGCAGCATGTAGTCGCTCATGTGTGCCAGGCTGCCCAGGGATAAGGACAAGCTGTCCTCTGTGGGAGGCGTATCGTCATCGTCCTGCCTTTCCCCCCAGCCACGCACCAGTGATGGACCCGAGCTGCGTTGGGTGCCACCCCGCTGTGACCATGCTTCATCCTCATCCTCCTCCACCTCCTCCTCATCCTCGTCCTCCTCGTCCTCCAGTAGTGGGCCCTGGCTGGCCACATTTGTACCTGGCCTCTGCTGTTGCCAAAAACCTCCCTCTGAGTCACTTTGAAGAGACTGGCCTGAAAGTGCTAAAAATGACCCCTCTTCCTCCTCCTCCTCCTCCTCCTCCTGGGCCACCTCCTCTTCCATCATCGCCCTAAGTGTTTTCTCAAGGAGACATAGAAGTGGTATTGTAACGCTGATAACGGTGTCATCGCCACTGGCCATGTTGGTGGAGTACTCGAAACAGCGCAACAGGGCACACAGGTCTCGCATGGAGGCCCAGTCATTGGTGGTGAAGTGGTGCTGTTCTGTAGTGCGACTGACCCGTGCGTGCTGCAGCTGAAACTCCACTATGGCCTGCTGCTGCTCGCACAGTCTGTCCAGCATGTGCAAGGTGGAGTTCCACCTGGTGGGCACGTCGCATATGAGGCGGTGAGCGGGAAGGCCGAAGTTACGCTGTAGCGCAGACAGGCGAGCAGCAGCAGGATGTGAACGCCGGAAGCGCGAACAGACGGCCCGCACTTTATGCAGCAGCTCTGACATGTCGGGGTAGTTGTGAATGAACTTCTGCACCACCAAATTCAGCACATGCGCCAAGCAAGGGATGTGCGTCAAATTGGCTAGTCCCAGAGCTGCAACGAGATTTCGCCCATTATCACACACCACCAGGCCGGGCTTGAGGCTCACCGGCAGCAACCACTCGTCGGTCTGTTGTTCTATACCCCGCCACAACTCCTGTGCGGTGTGGGGCCTGTCCCCCAAACATATGAGTTTCAGAATGGCCTGCTGACGTTTACCCCGGGCTGTGCTGAAGTTGGTGGTGAAGGTGTGTGGCTGACTGGATGAGCAGGTGGAAGAAGAGGAGGAGGAAGCCGAGAAGGAGGAGGTGGCAACAGGAGGCAAAGAATGTTGCCCTGCGATCCTTGGCGGCGGAAGGACGTGAGCCAAACAGCTCTCCGCCTGGGGCCCAGCTGCCACTACATTTACCCAGTGTGCAGTTAGGGAGATATAGCGTCCCTGGCCGTGCTTACTGGTCCACGTATCTGTGGTTAGGTGGACCTTGCCACAGATGGCGTTGCGCAGTGCACACTTGATTTTATCGGATACTTGGTTGTGCAGGGAAGGCACGGCTCTCTTGGAGAAGTAGTGCCGGCTGGGAACAACATACTGTGGGACAGCAAGCGACATGAGCTGTTTGAAGCTGTCTGTGTCCACCAGCCTAAATGACAGCATTTCATAGGCCAGTAGTTTAGAAATGCTGGCATTCAGGGCCAGGGATCGAGGGTGGCTAGGTGGGAATTTACGCTTTCTATCAAATGTTTGTGAGATGGAGAGCTGAACGCTGGCGTGTGACATGGTTGAGACGCTTGGTGACGGAGGTGGTGGTGGTGGTGTTGGTGGTACATCCCCTGTTTGCTGGGCGGCAGGTGCCAACGTTC
Source organism: Bufo gargarizans (assembly GCF_014858855.1). Lineage (NCBI taxonomy): Eukaryota > Metazoa > Chordata > Amphibia > Anura > Bufonidae > Bufo > Bufo gargarizans. Next base: position 47,144,631 of record NC_058086.1, read on the forward strand.
CTCCAGAGGCGGAGGAAGAGGCCGAGGCGGCAGCAGCAGAATAGGCCGAGGCGGCAGCAGCAGAAGAGGTAGCAGGGGGAGCCTGAGTGACTTCCTTGGTTTTAAGGTGTTTACTCCACTGCAGTTCATGCTTTGCATGCAGGTGCCTGGTCATGCAGGTTGTGCTCAGGTTCAGAACGTTAATGCCTCGCTTCAGGCTCTGATGGCACAGCGTGCAAACCACTCGGGTCTTGTCGTCAGCACATTGTTTGAAGAAGTGCCATGCCAGGGAACTCCTTGAAGCTGCCTTTGGGGTGCTCGGTCCCAGATGGCGGCGGTCAGTAGCAGGCGGAGTCTCTTGGCGGCGGGTGTTCTGCTTTTGCCCACTGCTCCCTCTTTTGCTACGCTGTTGGCTCGGTCTCACCACTGCCTCTTCCTCCGAACTGTGAAAGTCAGTGGCACGACCTTCATTCCATGTGGGGTCTAGGACCTCATCGTCCCCTGCATCGTCTTCCACCCAGTCTTGATCCCTGACCTCCTGTTCAGTCTGCACACTGCAGAAAGACGCAGCAGTTGGCACCTGTGTTTCGTCATCATCAGAGACATGCTGAGGTGGTATTCCCATGTCCTCATCATCAGGAAACATAAGTGGTTGTGCGTCAGTGCATTCTATGTCTTTCACCGCTGGGGAAGGGCTAGGTGGATGCCCTTGGGAAACCCTGCCAGCGGAGTCTTCAAACAGCATAAGAGACTGCTGCATAACTTGAGGCTGAGACAGTTTCCCTGGTATGCATGGGGGTGATGTGACAGACTGATGGGGTTGGTTTTCAGGCGCCATCTGTGCGCTTTCTGCAGAAGACTGGGTGGGAGATAATGTGAACGTGCTGGATCCACTGTCGGCCACCCAATTGACTAATGCCTGTACCTGCTCAGGCCTTACCATCCTTAGAACGGCATTGGGCCCCACCATATATCGCTGTAAATTCTGGCGGCTACTGGGACCTGAGGTAGTTGGTACACTAGGACGTGTGGATGTGGCAGAACGGCCACGTCCTCTCCCAGCACCAGAGGGTCCACTAACACCACCACGACCATGTCCACGTCCGCGTCCCTTACTAGATGTTTTTCTCATTGTTATGGTTCACCACAACAACAAATATATTATTTGGCCCAATGTATTGTATTCAAATTCAGCGGGATATAAATTTGAGGCCTAGTATTTAGGCGCTGGGTGACCGGTATGGATTTAGTGACAGAATTAGACTTGGAAATGCACAGAAGCGTGTGTGTGAAGTTATTCTGAATGACCCTATGTGCACCTTCAATATGATCTACCCTTTTAGGGATAGATTTCAAATAGCTCTGATATAGCAGAAACGACTAAATTATGAAATTGCTAAATTGGGAATTGTATTTCAACCCAGAACAAAAAATGTGCTTTGACGGACACTAAATAACTTTCCCAGCCACAACAGGACAGCGGTAACGAGAGATTTAGCGGGATATAAATTTGAGGCCTAGTATTTAGGCGCTGGGTGACAGGTATGGGTTTAGTGACAGAATTAGATTTGGAAATGCACAGTAGCGGGTGTGTGAAGTTATTCTGAATGACCCTATGTGCACCTTGAATATTATATACCCTTTTAGGGATAGATTTCAAATAGCTCTGATATAGCAGAAACCACTAAATTATGAAATTGCTAAATTGGGAATTGTATTTCAACCCAGAACAAGAAATGTGCTTGAACGGACACTAAATAACTCGCCCAGCTACAGCACTAAGGACAGATTTAGCGGGATATAAATTTGAGGCCTAGTATTTAGGCGCTGCGTGACAGGTATGGGTTTAGTGCCAGAATTAGACTTGGAAATACACAGTAGCGGGTGTGTGTGAAGTTATTCTGAATGACCCAATGTGCACCTTGAATATTATATACCCTTTTAGGGATAGATTTCAAATAGCTCTGATATAGCAGAAACCACTAAATTATGAAATTGCTAAATTGGGAATTGTATTTCAACCCAGAACAAGAAATGTGCTTGAACGGACACTAAATAACTCGCCCAGCTACAGCACTAAGGACAGATTTAGCGGGATATAAATTTGAGGCCTAGTATTTAGGCGCTGGGTGACAGGTATGGGTTTAGTGCCAGAATTAGACTTGGAAATACACAGTAGCGGGTGTGTGTGAAGTTATTCTGAATGACCCAATGTGCACCTTGAATATTATATACCCTTTTAGGGATAGATTTCAAATAGCTCTGATATAGCAGAAACCACTAAATTATGAAATTGCTAAATTGGGAATTGTATTTCAACCCAGAACAAGAAATGTGCTTGAACGGACACTAAATAACTCGCCCAGCTACAGCACTAAGGACAGATTTAGCGGGATATAAATTTGAGGCCTAGTATTTAGGCGCTGGGTGACAGGTATGGGTTTAGTGCCAGAATTAGACTTGGAAATACACAGTAGCGGGTGTGTGTGAAGTTATTCTGAATGACCCAATGTGCACCTTGAATATTATATACCCTTTTAGGGATAGATTTCAAATAGCTCTGATATAGCAGAAACCACTAAATTATGAAATTGCTAAATTGGGAATTGTATTTCAACCCAGAACAAGAAATGTGCTTGAACGGACACTAAATAACTCGCCCAGCTACAGCACTAAGGACAGATTTAGCGGGATATAAATTTGAGGCCTAGTATTTAGGCGCTGGGTGACAGGTATGGGTTTAGTGCCAGAATTAGACTTGGAAATACACAGTAGCGGGTGTGTGTGAAGTTATTCTGAATGACCCAATGTGCACCTTGAATATTATATACCCTTTTAGGGATAGATTTCAAATAGCTCTGATATAGCAGAAACCACTAAATTATGAAATTGCTAAATTGGGAATTGTATTTCAACCCAGAACAAGAAATGTGCTTGAACGGACACTAAATAACTCGCCCAGCTACAGCACTAAGGACAGATTTAGCGGGATATAAATTTGAGACCTAGTATTTAGGCGCTGGGTGACAGGTATGGGTTTAGTGCCAGAATTAGACTTGGAAATACACAGTAGCGGGTGTGTGTGAAGTTATTCTGAATGACCCAATGTGCACCTTGAATATTATATACCCTTTTAGGGATAGATTTCAAATAGCTCTGATATAGCAGAAACCACTAAATTATGAAATTGCTAAATTGGGAATTGTATTTCAACCCAGAACAAGAAATGTGCTTGAACGGACACTAAATAACTCGCCCAGCTACAGCACTAAGGACAGATTTAGCGGGATATAAATTTGAGGCCTAGTATTTAGGCGCTGCGTGACAGGTATGGGTTTAGTGACAGAATTAGACTTGGAAATACACAGTAGCGGGTGTGTGTGAAGTTATTCTGAATGACCCAATGTGCACCTTGAATATTATATACCCTTTTAGGGATAGATTTCAAATAGCTCTGATATAGCAGAAACCACTAAATTATGAAATTGCTAAATTGGGAATTGTATTTCAACCCAGAACAAGAAATGTGCTTGAACGGACACTAAATAACTCGCCCAGCTACAGCACTAAGGACAGATTTAGCGGGATATAAATTTGAGGCCTAGTATTTAGGCGCTGGGTGACAGGTATGGGTTTAGTGCCAGAATTAGACTTGGAAATACACAGTAGCGGGTGTGTGTGAAGTTATTCTGAATGACCCAATGTGCACCTTGAATATTATATACCCTTTTAGGGATAGATTTCAAATAGCTCTGATATAGCAGAAACCACTAAATTATGAAATTGCTAAATTGGGAATTGTATTTCAACCCAGAACAAGAAATGTGCTTGAACGGACACTAAATAACTCGCCCAGCTACAGCACTAAGGACAGATTTAGCGGGATATAAATTTGAGGCCTAGTATTTAGGCGCTGGGTGACAGGTATGGGTTTAGTGCCAGAATTAGACTTGGAAATACACAGTAGCGGGTGTGTGTGAAGTTATTCTGAATGACCCAATGTGCACCTTGAATATTATATACCCTTTTAGGGATAGATTTCAAATAGCTCTGATATAGCAGAAACCACTAAATTATGAAATTGCTAAATTGGGAATTGTATTTCAACCCAGAACAAGAAATGTGCTTGAACGGACACTAAATAACTCGCCCAGCTACAGCACTAAGGACAGATTTAGCGGGATATAAATTTGAGGCCTAGTATTTAGGCGCTGCGTGACAGGTATGGGTTTAGTGCCAGAATTAGACTTGGAAATACACAGTAGCGGGTGTGTGTGAAGTTATTCTGAATGACCCAATGTGCACCTTGAATATTATATACCCTTTTAGGGATAGATTTCAAATAGCTCTGATATAGCAGAAACCACTAAATTATGAAATTGCTAAATTGGGAATTGTATTTCAACCCAGAACAAGAAATGTGCTTGAACGGACACTAAATAACTCGCCCAGCTACAGCACTAGGGACAGATTTAGCGGGATATAAATTTGAGGCCTAGTATTTAGGCGCTGGGTGACAGGTATGGGTTTAGTGCCAGAATTAGACTTGGAAATACACAGTAGCGGGTGTGTGTGAAGTTATTCTGAATGACCCAATGTGCACCTTGAATATTATATACCCTTTTAGGGATAGATTTCAAATAGCTCTGATATAGCAGAAACCACTAAATTATGAAATTGCTAAATTGGGAATTGTATTTCAACCCAGAACAAGAAATGTGCTTGAACGGACACTAAATAACTCGCCCAGCTACAGCACTAGGGACAGATTTAGCTGGATATAAATTTGAGGCCTAGTATTTAGGCGCTGCGTGACAGGTATGGGTTTAGTGACAGAATTAGACTTGGAAATACACAGTAGCGGGTGTGTGTGAAGTTATTCTGAATGACCCAATGTGCACCTTGAATATTATATACCCTTTTAGGGATAGATTTCAAATAGCTCTGATATAGCAGAAACCACTAAATTATGAAATTGCTAAATTGGGAATTGTATTTCAACCCAGAACAAGAAATGTGCTTGAACGGACACTAAATAACTCGCCCAGCTACAGCAGATTTAGCTGGATATAAATTTGAGGCCTAGTATTTAGGCGCTGGGTGACCGGTATGGATTTAGTGACAGAATTAGACTGGGATATGGCCAAAAAATAAACAGACTATTGCTGGTTAAATGCACTTGGTGTGACAGCTTCACCCTGATGTAGGCTTTAGCCAAAAAACAACCACACCATTGAGGGTTAAATGCACTTGGTGACAGGCGCAGCTTGCCCCTGATTTAGTATATGGCCAAAAAATGAACAGACTATTGCTGGTTAAATGCACTTGGTGTGACAGCTTCACCCTGATGTAGGCTTTAGCCAAAAAACAACCACACCATTGAGGGTTAAATGCACTTGGTGACAGGCGCAGCTTGCCCCTGATTTTGTATATGGCCAAAAAATGAACAGACTATTGCTGGTTAAATGCACTTGGTGTGACAGCTTCACCCTGATGTAGGCTTTAGCCAAAAAACAACCACACCATTGAGGGTTAAATGCACTTGGTCGCAGCTTGTGCTGGCGCACCACAAGCCGATCACCCCAGAAAAATGTGACTGACAAACGGTCTGTGCAGCCTAAAAACAGTGAGCAATTGAGGATCAGCAGCTCAATGATCCACAGCTGCAGATCGATCAGTTAATCAAGTCCTTTGGAGGAGTTAATCTGCCTAATCTCGCCCTACTGTCGCAGCCGCAACCTCTCCCTACGCTAATCAGAGCAGAGTGACGGGCGGCGCTATGTGACTCCAGCTTAAATAGAGGCTGGGTCACATGGTGCTCTGGCCAATCACAGCCATGCCAATAGTAGGCATGGCTGTGATGGCCTCTTGGGGCAAGTAGTATGACGCTTGTTGATTGGCTGCTTTGCAGCCTTTCAAAAAGCGCCAAGAAAGCGTCACAAAAGCGCGAAGAAAGCGACGAACACCGAACCCGAACCCGGACTTTTACGAAAATGTCCGGGTTCGGGTCCGTGTCACGGACACCCCAAAATTCGGTACGAACCCGAACTATACAGTTCGAGTTCGCTCATCCCTAGGCGCTATCTCTGTGTAACTAGTAATTTCAGGGGGTTTATCTGTTTCTACAGTATAGTTTGGGGGGGCACAGCGTCTCAGTATTGGGGTGCATTATGGGATGTTGAGAAGGTGGGAGGAAAAGTAGGAAACTAAGATGTCTGTCAAACTCTGCAGAGATGAGAGATGGCTGAAAGAAATAATCATGGCGGTCTGGTCTGAATAGAGAAGATGAAGAAAGAGAACATCTACATCAAAGGAGACGTAACTGGATGTAAGAGGTATGGGTGCGATATATTGGTGGGGCTATGTGTGGGTGTGGCTTGAGGGTGGGCGGGGACACAGGGGCCTCATAATCTCCATTTGCCCCTAGGAAGTCCCCCCCTCGAGACCAGGCTCTGGATCCGCCACTGCATCCAACTTGGACAGATTCAAGATGTTTTGCATCAGAGCCGGATCCGGTTTCACTTTTGACTGAACGCTTCCAGGGTCTTTCATTGGAGGTAGCTGATCTCCGTAAGACTCTTTCTCAGTTTCAAGTGACCGGTTCAGCTTGCATTCATGGAGTTTGTTCTGAGCCTAAGATCTCGCTCCCGGATACGTTCTCCGGGGGTAGTGAGAATTTTGTGCATTTTAGAGAGGCTTGCAAACTCCATTTTCGCCTTCTTCCCCATTCCTCTGGTGATGAGGAACGGAGGACGGGGATCATTATATCGCTGCTCAGGGGTACCGCTCAGTCGTGGGCCTTTTCGCTGCCGGTGGGGGCACGGCCCCTCCGTGCAGTGGATGAATTCTTTTTAGCCCTGGGTCAGATATATGATGATCCGGATCGTATTGCTTTGGCTGAGTCTAGACTACGTCTGTTATGCCAGGGTAAACAATCCGCAGAGATATACTGCTCAGAATTTCGGAGATGGGCAGCTGATACTGGTTGGAATGATGATGCACTCCGAAGTCAATTTTGCCATGGTCTTTCAGAGGGATTGAAAGATGCATTTGCCTTTCATGAGAGGCCTATCTCCTTGGACTCTGCTATGTCTCAGGCCGTTCGTATTGACAGGCGTCTTAGAGAGAGAGGAGAGATCACTCCTTCCTGTTATACTCAGTCCCAGGACAGTGCGGCGGTCTCATTCAGTGCACATGGGTCTCAGTCGCTGTCAGCCCCTTCTGAGCAGGAGCCCATGCAGCTGGGGTTGATTGCCTCTGACAATAGAAGATTCAGCCCGCATGGGAAGGTTTGTTTTTGTTGTGGAGGTATTAATCATTTGGCAAATGTTTGTCCCTCTAGAAGAGTCAGGCAGTTTTTTGGGAGTAATAAAGAAACAAAAAGGAAAAAATATTTTAAAAATGTTCCATCTGTTACTATTGGCAGGGTTGAGGCGGAAATTGAAGGTTTTCCGTTTGTTTGTAGTTCCCGTTTTGTCCTGCCTGCCAGGGTGGCGCTAGAGAGCAAGAACATTTTTGTGAGATTTTTGTAGATAGTGGAGCAGCTGTCAATCTCATTGATAATCAATTTGCGATAACTCATGGTTTCCAGGTATGCACTTTGGGAAAGGATATTCCTGTTTTTGCTATTAATTCCGCTCCACTTTCTCAGAAATCATTAAAGGGCATAGTTCACAATATCCGTTTAATTGTGAGTGATGCTCATGTTGAGGATGTGTCATGTTTCGCCCTTAGCGGATTGCCTACTCCTCTAGTGTTGGGGCTACCCTGGCTCACTAAACATAACCCCACCATTGATTGGCAAGCGAGGCAAATAAATGGTTGGAGTGACTTTTGCAGAGAGAATTGCCTCACGACATCTGTTTCTGAGGTTTCTACTAAGACTGTACCATCTTTTCTCTCAGAATTTTCGGATGTCTTCTCTGAGAGTGGAGTTCAGGATTTGCCCCCGCACAGGGAGTACGATTGCCCTATTAATCTCATCCCAGGCGCCAAGCTGCCTAAATCTCGTTTATACAATCTCTCCCAACCTGAAAGGGTCGCTATGCGTGCTTATATCTCTGAGAGTCTGGGAAAAGGACACATACGACCCTCGAAGTCACCTGTTGCCGCTGGTTTTTTCTTTGTTAAGAAAAAAGATGGTTCTTTAAGACCTTGTCTGGATTTCAGGGAGCTGAACAGTATCACTATTCGTGACCCTTATCCGCTTCCTCTGATCCTGGACCTGTTTAACCAGATTGTTGGGGCTAAAGTCTTTTCCAAATTAGATCTAAGAGGGGCATACAACCTGGTCAGGGTCAGAGAAGGAGACAAATGGAAGACGGCCTTCAATACCCCTGAGGGCCATTTTGAGAATTTGGTTATGCCTTTTGGTTTGATGAATGCCCCAGCCGTTTTTCAGCATTTCGTGAACAGCATTTTTTATCATTTAATGGGAAAATTTGTATTAGTGTATTTGGATGACATTTTGATTTTTTCTCCTGATTTCAAAACTCATAAGGAACACTTACGTCAGGTCTTGCTCATCCTGCGGGAGAATAAATTATACGTGAAACTGGAAAAATGTGTGTTTGCGGTTCCAGAAATTCAATTTCTGGGGTTTCTTCTCTCCGCTTCTGGTTTTCGCATGGACCCTGAGAAGGTCCGCGCTGTGCTTGAGTGGGAGCTTCCTGAGAATCAGAAGGCGCTGATGCGTTTTTTGGGATTTGCCAATTATTACAGGAAGTTCATTTTGAATTATTCTTCTATTGTTAAACCACTCACTGATATGACCAGAAAGGGGGTAGATTTTTCTTCCTGGTCAGTAGAGACGCGTAAGGCCTTTTCTAATATCAAGGAGAGTTTTGCTTCCGCTCCCATCTTGGTACAACCTGATATTTCTCTACCCTTCATAGTTGAGGTTGATGCTTCTGAGGTGGGTGTGGGTGCGGTCTTGTCTCAGGGTTCCTCTCCTGCCAAATGGTGACCGTGTGCCTTTTTCTCGAAGAAACTCTCCTCCGCAGAGATAAATTACGATGTGGGAGATAGGGAGTTGTTGGCCATCAAGTTGGCTTTTGAGGAATGGCGCCATTGGCTAGAGGGAGCCAGAAACCCTATTACCGTGTTTACTGACCATAAAAATCTGGCCTACTTGGAGTCAGCCAAGCGTCTGAACCCGAGACAGGCCAGATGGTCTTTTTTCTTTTCAAGGTTTAATTTTGTTGTCACGTTCCGCCCTGGGGTTAAGAATGTGAAGGCAGATGCCCTGTCACGTTGTTTTCCGGGAGGTGGGAATTTTGAAGACCCGGGTCCCATTTTGGCTGAAGGTGTGGTGGTCTCTGCTCTTTATCCTGAATTGGAGGCAGAGGTGCAGGTAGCCCAGTCAGAGGCTCCTGATCTTTGTCCTCCTGGGAGGTTGTTTGTGCCTCTCGCTTTAAGACACAAGATTTTTAAGGAACACCACGATACTGTCCTTGCTGGGCACCCGGGGGCAAGAGCCACAGTGGATCTCATCGCTCGGAGATTCTGGTGGCCTGTGCTTCGTAAGACGGTTGAGGGTTTTGTGGCAGCCTGTGAGACTTGCGCTCGTGCCAAAGTCCCTCATTCACGGCCATCAGGTCCTCTCCTTCCCTTACCCATTCCTTCCCTTCCTTGGACACATCTGTCCATGGATTTCATAACGGACCTGCCTCGTTCCTCGGGGAAGACTGTGATTCTGGTGGTGGTGGACCGTTTTAGCAAAATGGTGCATTTCATCCCTTTTCCTGGTTTGCCCAATGCTAAGACGCTGGCGCAGGCATTTATTGATCACATTGTCAAATTGCATGGTATTCCTTCAGACATAGTCTCTGATAGGGGCACGCAGTTTGTTTCCAGATTCTGGAAGGCTTTCTGTTCTCGCTTGGGGGTTCGTTTGTCATTCCCTTCTGCTTTCCACCTGCAGTCGAATGGCCAGACAGAGCGCGTCAATCAGAATCTGGAGACATATCTGCGCTGTTTTGTGGCGGAGAATCAGGAGGATTGGTGTTCTTTTTTGTCCCTTGCTGAGTTTGCTTTAAATAACCGTCTTCAGGAGTCCTCTGATAAGTCACCATTTTTTGGTGCATATGGGTTTCATCTGCAGTTTGGGACATTCTCGGGAGAGGGGTCTTCTGGTTTACCTGATGAGGACAGATTCTCCTCGTCTTTGTCATCTATTTGGCAAAAGATTCAGGATAATCTAAAGAGCATGAGTGAGAGATATAAGCGTGTGGCAGATAAGAGACGTGTGCCTGGTCCGGACCTGAATGTTGGTGATCTGGTGTGGTTGTCTACCAAGAATATCAAATTGAAGGTTCCCTCCTGGAAGTTGGGTCCTAAGTTTATTGGGCCTTACAAAATCCTGTCTGTCATCAATCCTGTTGCCTACCGTCTTGATCTTCCTCAGACTTGGAAGATCCATAATGTTTTTCATTAGTCCTTATTAAAACCTTATGTTCAACCCATTGTACCCTCGCCTTTGCCTCCTCCTCCGATTATGGTTGATGGTAATCTTGAATTTCAGGTCTCTAGGATTGTGGATTCTCGTGTTGTCCGCGGTTCTCTCCAGTACCTCGTTCATTGGGAGGGTTATGATCCTGAGGAGAGGATGTGGGTCCCAGTGACGGACATTAAGGCCACTCGTCTCATCAGGGCTTTCCATAGGTCCCATCCTGAGAAGGTGGGCTCTGAGTGTCCGGAGTCCACTCGTAGAGGGAGGGGTACTGTCACCACCAGACATCTGAGAAGCTCTGACAGATGCCTTTCAGAACCTCCTCCTTGAGCTTCCTTTGTTTTGGTTTTCAGTTCCTCATCTCGTTAGCCTCTCTCAGCTGTCATGTAGTTGGACTGATTGCATCCCTTTAAATTCCTCCCCATAATGCATTAGTGTGCGGTTTATACAACTTCCTGGAGTGTGTGTGCATGCTGATCCTATTTCCCAGTCTTCTACAAGATAAGTGTTGTACATTCATTTGTGATTTTCTGTTTGCTGGATCCCAGGTGACCCTGACTCCCTCCGTGTCTAGTGTAGGGAGCCGGTGGTCGTGTCCCCTCACTATTATAGGGTGTTCAGGTGTTATACAGTCGAGGTACGAGGATATGCGATCATCTACCATTGGGATTTTCCCATAGGCTGAGCAGTCAGGGAGAGTGCCAGGTCTGATGCAGGGGTCCCCCTTTTTGTTCCTTAGTTTTGGATCCAGTGAGTCATATATTCATTTTGTGTTGTCTTGTTTCCTGTACACCTTCCGTGACAGGTCTTTAGGCTCAGTTAGGTCTCAGTTATCTGCAGAATCCGTCCTTTCCGCTCTCCTGCTCCTCAACGGAGCCGGAGAACGGATTAGGAGAAACGGTGATGTGAAAGCTAAAAATTAAAAAACATATATTAAAAGCCTAATGTATACAATAGATATAGTATGTGTCATGATACTTCATGATTGGTTCATAGTTTATATAAGGAGTAATATATATATATATATATATATATATATGTAATTCTTCTCAATGTTGAATACCTAGAAGGTGCAAAAACGATTCCACTGACAGCTTAGTCCTAATTATGCCCTTGATGAGACGTGCAACATTTAGGCCAGTTTTGCATGACAAAAAAAGACAGTAAAATGCCAAGAAAAATGGGAAAATCTCCAAGAACACGTGCTATAAACTTCTTTCAAGTAATACCAAACCTTACACAATAAAGACACATTTTCTGTGGAATTGAGGCATATTTGCTTTGAATTTTCCATTCATCTGTTATTCCTCCTGGAAAGAGATAAACAAACCAACAACTGGGTGTTACCATTCCACCTGCTAGGGTGCGTAAGGGACACTTTCCATTTTGGCAAAAGGGCAAGATGAATGCCTCTGTCAATATGCGAAGTACGAGAGGGGGGCAGATTCATATACCGTTCAGGGTCTGTGGAAAGATGGGTGACGACTCTTAAAGACACTGGAAGGGCTTCCATTAGTGGTTGTCACTTGGCATCTGTTGTTCCTTGGCTTCACTGAATCTTGGAGAAAGAGAGATTTACCGCAATGGTTTCCTACGGCGAATAATTGCAAACAAACTTGGAAAAATATTCAACCATGAAAGATTTTTTTTTTCTAGTGTCATAGCTCATCTTTACTAGAGTAAGACCCCAAGATTACCCCCCCACAATGACTAGAATAGAATGCAAGAACTACAGTAAATCCTGACACAGACCGAGCAGTAGGAGAATGTATCTCTGTATAATAGTGCAGCTTTATGTGCCATTCAGACAAGGGTGCAGAGGTCGGACGTCCACCTGGGCCCTGGTCCCACTGCCAGTATTATAAATGGCACATGGTGGGTGGGGGGAAGATTTTGCTTTGGAGGGGGAATGGATATTTAAGTTACTCCTGTGCATCCCGCATCTGTGGGGACTAGTCTTACGATCACTATGATGGCGGACATAAGTAGTGGTCACCAGCACCAGACACTCAACATGAAGTCCGGCTTTTAATGCTTTCAGCAGATCAGACATGACCAATGTTCTGTTGTGCCGATGCAATCCTTCTATTCTAGGTCATAGCTGTGGATTATTACAAATCTCTGGGATTTTGTGACTTCAATTTATATTTTTGTCAACTTGCAAAATTTGAGGGCTTTCCACAAGACAGGCCTTGGAGCGGCTCCCCTGCAGGCAACGTCTTTACCTATTCCCTCTTGCCAAATCCCGAAGGTGTTTAGGCTTTAGAGAAACGTATTTATGATGGGCCACCGGTGGTGATGTGTGCAAGGAAATGTAAAGGCAAAGATAAGAGGCCGTGAGAATCTGCTCCATGACGATAAGCCAAGCCAAACACAACGAGTGTGCAAGCAGATAACAAGGCAGCTTCCGATAAACACTCCCGGCCTCAATCCCTGCGCAGGACTCAATACACGTCCCCTTTAAGCATTGACCATTTGTTTATTTTCCTTGCATTGTTGAGAATTTTTGCTGGTTCAGTTTCTACCCTCTGGGACAGTTCTGTGCCTTATAGTCGGGTGAATGGGAATATTTCTTTAGACTGCATTATACTTTACTATATCATTATTAATATTAATTTGTATCTTTATAAATCTTCTTTTATCTAACATTATTATATTTAATAGTACAATATCTTATCTAATTTTAAATATTTTATATTTTAAATTTTTAAGAATACTAAATTATATCATCCTTTGTTAAAAAAAAAGCTTAATGCAATTAAATTATTTATGATGTATGTGTTTAATAAAACCTTATAAATGATTATTAAAATGAATGCATTTTGATTTAGAAATGTATTTCTTTTATTTTCTAATATTTTATTCTTTTATTTTAACATTGTTGTGTTTAACGACAGCTTTATATTGCACTTGCAATTGCTTTAACTTAACTTCAACTTAAACAGTTTATTTTAAAAATTAAACTTTGGCAGATGAAAAGGGTGAATATAATATTTTATATAATATAAGGCATTATTCTTTTCACAGGTGCAGGAGATTTCAGCCCGGTTGGGGCAGGACTTTACACATACCAGTGCAAGCCTTGTGCAGTTTGATCCAGGTTTCTTTTCTATTTATTTTCTATATTATTTGTTGATTTTTATTTCATTATTATAAAAAATAATACCATGTAAAATACAGGTAAAATATGTTAAGTTAATTAATCATATATACGGTAAAGGTAATTGAATAACATTTCATAATAAGAAGCAGAGAGAGAGCGCAATACTTAACTTAGGAGGCGGAATATATTTTAAAAAATTAGTTCTCATGTTAATTCTATATCTCCAGTTCTTTCTATACAGAGATGATCACAGATTGCAACCTTAAAAATAACACATTTACAGATAAATACCCAATACTAATATAAATTATAGGGTTTACTGAATGTATACAGCAAAATAAAAGTTATTGTATTCCACCATTATAGTTCCTTTAATCCCCCCCACCCAACCCCCTGGTTTTGGACCATTAACAATGTGAGATCTGTTTGTTATATGGGAAACCCTTCATGTCAGTCTTCCCTACAGAACCCAGAGTGTTTTCAGAGAGACAAAAAGAGCACAGATGCTGGACTTCATAAGAGCTGCGACAATTACATTAAGACAAAACACTCACTAGATGGATGCTTAGAGCTAATAATGAGGCCCATTGCACAGGCAATCAACGGTGGAAAAGTCAAAGTGAATAAGTGCAGTCACCTGCAGCCAGTGAGTCACATCCATGTATAGGGGCAAAAAATTAAATGTTTCTAAAGTAAGCAAATGTCTCTTCAAGCCTATCCACATAATAAAATCATCCTTTCTAACATATATAATACAATTACCTAATCTTGAGGAGAATACTATTATAAAACTGCCCCCGAGAACAAGAATATAAATGCTATAATACTGCTCCTATGTACAAGAATATAACTACTATAATACTGCTCCTATGTACAAGAGTATAATTACTATAATACTGCTCCTATGTACAAGAATACAACTAAAATAATACTGCTCCTATGTAAAAGAATATAACTACTATAATACTGTCTTCTATGTACAAGAATATAACTACTATAATAATACTCCTATGTACAAGAATATACCTACTATAATACTGCCTCCTATGTACAAGAATATAACTACTATAATACTGCTCCTATGTACAAGAATATAACTACTATAATACTGCTCCTATATACAAGAATATAACTACTATAATACTGCTCCTATATACAAGAATATAACTACTATAATACTGCTCCTATGTACAAGAATACAACTACTATAATACCGCTCCTATGTACAAGAATATAACTACTATAATACTGCCTCCTATGTACAAGAATATAACTACTATAATACTGCTCCTATGTACAAGAATATAACTACTATAATACTGCTCCTATGTACAAGAATGTAACTGCTATAATACTGCTCCTATGTACAAGAATATAACTACTATAATACTGCTCCTATGTACAAGAATATAACTACTATAATACTGTTCCGATGTACAAGACTATAACTACTATAATACTGCTCCTATGTACAAGAATGTAACTGCTATAATACTGCTCCTATGTACAAGAATATAACTACTATAATACTGCATCCTATGTACAAGAATATAACTACTATAATACTGCTCCTATGTACAAGAATATAACTACTATAATACTGCTCCTATATACAAGAATATAACTACTATAATACTGCCTCCTATGTACAAGAATATAACTACTATAATACTGTTCCTATGTACAAGAATATAACTACTATAATACTGCCTCCTATATACAAGAATATAACTACTATAATACTGCCTCCTATGTACAAGAATATAACTACTATAATACTGCTTCTATGTACAGGAATATAACTACTATAATACTGATCCTATGTACAAGAATATAACTACTATAATACTGCTCCTATGTACAAGAATATAACTACTATAATACTGCCTCCTATGTACAAGAATATAACTACTATAATACTGCTCCTATGTACAAGAATATAACTACTATAATACTGCTCCTATATACAAGAATATAACTACTATAATACTGCCTCCTATGTACAAGAATATAACTACTATAATACTGTTCCTATGTACAAGAATATAACTACTATAATACTGCCTCCTATATACAAGAATATAACTACTATAATACTGCCTCCTATGTACAAGAATATAACTACTATAATACTGCTTCTATGTACAGGAATATATATAAAATAATAGTTTCTTTCATTTCACTATTGTATCCGTTTGCTGACTTAAGTTTTTATGAAATTCTTAGCTAGATGCTTATTTAAAGGGGTTACCTTTAGTTTTTTGTTTTTAAATCTCAACTACATCCAGATTTACAAGAAGCGTCCTATAATGATATATAAGTCTAAGACCTCTTTCACACGGGCGTTGCGGGAAAAGGTGCGGGGGCGTTGCGGGAACATGCGTGATTTTTCAGTAGGTACCCAAACCCTACTTTCTTCACAGAAGTTCAGGCTTGGGATCGGTGTTCTGTAGATTGTATTATTTTCCCTTATAACATGGTTTTAAGTGAAAATAATAGCATTCTGAATACAGAATGTATAGTACAATAGCGCTGGAGGGGTTATAATAAATAAAATAAAATTAAATTAAACTCACCTTAATCCACTTGATCGCGCAGCCCGGCTTCTCTTCTGTCTTCTTCTTTGCTGATTGCAGGAAAAGGACCTGTGGTGACGTCACTCCGGTCATCACATGGTCCGTCACGTGATCTTTTACCATGGTGATGGATCATGTGATGACCGAAGTGACGTCACCACAGGTCCTTTTCCTGCAATCAGCAAAGAAGAAGACAGAAGAGATGCCGGCTGCGCGAAGTGGATTAAGGTGAGCTAAATTATTTTATTTCTTTTTTTAACCCCTCCAGCGCTATTGTACTATGCATTCTGTATTCAGAATGCTATTATTTTCCCTTATAACCATGTTATAAGGGAAAATAATAATGATCGGGTCTCCATCCCGATCGTCTCCTAGCAACCGTGCGTGAAAATCGCACCGCATCCGCACTTGCTTGCGGATGCTTGCGATTTTCACGCAGCCCTATTCACTACTATGGGGCCTGTGTTGCGTGGAAAACGCACAATATAGAGCATGCTGCGATTTTCACGCAACGCACCAGTGATGCGTGAAAATCCCAGCTCGTGTGTACAGCCCCATAGAAATGAATGGGTCAGGATTCAGTGCGGGTGCAATGCGTTCACCTTACGCATCGCACCCGCGTGGAATACTCGCCCGTGTGAAAGGGGCCTAATTCTCTTGTGGGAACTTCTTCGATCATGTGCCGTTTATTGGGCACAATATTCTAGCCTTGTTTTAACTGATAATGCTAACGAGTTGCGTCTGCGCTGTCAGGCAGCCTTGAGCGGAGACATCTCACAGCTCCCGAGGCTGCCTGACTGCGCAGGCGCAAACCCTGTAGATTGAGGGTTGAGACTTGACTAGGATAATTGTCAGGATTGTAGGCGTGCTGCCGCATGGTCAAGTTTTCTGATGCAGTTTTGGAACCTAAAACCAGGAGTGAATTCAAAAAATAAGTCTCGTATTAGTCTCATTAGGGTTAGTTTTGCAGGACGCCAATTTACATCTTGGCGTATTTTTGGAGTGTGGAGCAAAACCAAAATACCCAGAGGAAACTGTGCAAACACAGGGAGAGCTTACAAACTCCGTGCAGGTGTGACCCTTGGTTGGAGTCTAACCCGAGACCCTAGCGCTGCAAGGCAATGGTGCTGACCCCTTATGCTGCCTATATAAGTGATAAGCGCTATAACAGGAGCTTGTATCCTACAAAAATAATGGACTTACCCCTTAAAGTTAAGCAAAGTAACCATATTTGCAGCTTTCTCATTCCCCCATTTTAATCCCGGATTCTGAATTCGATTGTCAGCTCAATGGGTCAGACTGTCTCCGTCTGTGTACTGTACTGCTCCCCTCCATGTTTGCAGTGTCTCCCTCTGCTTTAGCCGACCCTTTTCCTCCACACAACAGATAACATGTAATTTATAATCCAGTTACCGGTACAAAGCTAATTTATTCATCCTGATGAATTCCAGCAAAATAAAATGTTCCAGTAAATCAAATCCTGAGAACCTCCGCAGGTCAGCGCTCAATTAGAGGTTGTAGTTTGAGAAGGCATTTCATTAGAAATCACATTAAATCTACTTACCGCTTTATAAAAATGACATCTGCCCCCCCCCCCCCTACATTTACTTAAATCATTCACTTAAAGATGTAAAACCTTTTCTTTTTTAATTCCTGACAGTTCCGGGTGCAGTTTTCTAATCCGCAGACAGGTGGCGCTGTTCTCTGTGACTGATACCTAGGTGCTCATTTGCCCTCTTTGTCACAGATGCAATGATTTAGAGGGGCCTATGGGTTACACAACCCCATTTTTTAAATACAATTTTAAGAATTTGTAGCTAATAGGGGGGAGGGTCTCTAATTCAGGACGCTCATCTATGAGCTGTAATGGGAAGTAGTGAGAATGAGCATCTCTCACTCTGGAGGACCCAGCATCTTCATGTCTTACCCAGACAGACTAGTGGTTTTCATCAGAACTGTGCAATGCTTCATTTCCCCAGTGGTGGCGCTGCAGGGGGATTGAACACTAGATTCCTCCACAGATCACAGCTGATCGCTGCAGGGCATCAGGTGATTGGCTTATTGTTGGGAAGCCTCTAACAAAGAGGGACTGTCCATGGGAGATCCCCTTAAAGTAATACAGGGGTCACTGAAAGAATAAGAATTTGACATTTTTAATGGCGATTGATAACTTCCCTAATTTTTAAGATTTGCAGCACATCATAGACTAATTCCACTAAGAATTGCTCTTTAAAGAGGGTGTCCACTTTTTTAGAAGGATGCCCATCAGTAAACCAATTGTGTGGTGTAATGCTTCTAGGAACCCAGTAGTATTATTACAGGAGAACTTTGACTTCCCTACACTGCGCCCACAGGGGAAATGAGGTATTACACACACTGAGATCACGGGGCAATGCACAGATGTGATGGGCTTGCACACTGGCTAATAGATGAGGGTCCTGAATGGGGGTCCTCAGACGTGATGGGTCCTCCATAGCAAGAGACCCTGGATAATAGATGAGGGTCTGGAATAGAGGGGGGGGGGGGGGGGCTCAGATTTCAGAAAAGGATATTTGAAATGTGTTTTCTAAACCAGACAACCGCTTTAAATGAGAAATCAACCATTATTTATTTTTATAAAGGATCTATCAGGGTCAATAAGATACTGATTCCCAGTAGGAATGGGTTAAATAACAGACCAAACCCTTCAACACTGATCTATGGCTTGTCATCTCCACAGAGGCATCAAAATATTGACATTTAAAGAGGTTTTTCAGGATTAAATATTGGTGAGCTATCCTCAGGATAGACCATCAATGTCTGACTGATGGGTGTCTGACTCCTGGCACCTCCATTGATCTGCTGCTTGTAGGGGCCACATTGTATAACCAGCACAGTGCCATACATTGTATAGTGGCTGTGCTTGGTACTGCAGCTTTAATCCCATTCGCTTGAGTTCTTGATGCCTCTATGGACGTGAAGTTTTGTATTAATTTGGGAGCATGCACCAGTTTGTGAGGCTTCTGGTTCCCGGCATCTCTGTAGCCCAGTCCATCCATGGCGGCCTGCACTGGGATACGTTCTGCTACATGACCTGTATTACTGTCGGTGACTTTAATCTCTCTGCGTTCTTTAAGGTGTTTCCACCAAATCCTGGAATATTTATATGAAGAACGACGGTCTGGAGGAGAACCATGAATTCTTAAAAGTTATCCTGAGGACACCCAAAAATGCCATACTGGGCAAGATTACTGAGGCCACTGTCGAAATAGTGGATCCAAGACAAGGTGAGGCCGAGGTCTACTCATCGATTCAACCAAGCGGGTGAATTCTGCACCTACATCTCTGGTTACAGGCAAAAATCATGACCTGTGGCTCAGTATGAGCCGATACCCGAGGTTACTAGTGGTGACCTCTGTCTACATTTATTTATTTATTTTATGCACTTATATAGCGCTACTATAATTACAGACATTAGCATCACCATTAGCAACCAACTGTGCCCAATGGGGCTCCCAATCTAAGTACAAGTTCCTTCTGGTATTGCAGACCTTGGGTATTTTCCGTATGACAAGTACAGGAGTTTTGCACCAGGACACCAGTTTTTAGCTAGGGACTCTTATGGACTCCTTAGGCCTCTTTCACACAGTCAGTATTTTGCATCAGTATTTGGTCAGTATTTGTAAGCCAAAACCAAGTGTCGAACCTACAGAGAAAAGGTATAATAGAAATATGTGTTTTGGACCCACTCCTAGTTTTGGCTTACAAATCCTGATGCAAAAATACTGAGCAAATACTGAAAGAGGCCTTAAAGGGATTTTCTAGCTGTATGCAATTAATCCTAAAAGGGGCTCTTCATCCTTCAAAAAATAAGCACTTATTTGAGTTCTTTTTGGTAAATGCTCATGTAAAGTCATTCCGTGACGCTTCTGGTGCTGTATACTCCCCGGATCAGTGATTTTAATCCTGTATGCCCTCTCAAATCTCCCATCACCCAGAATATGAAACGGCACTGATCATGTGACGAATCCTGAACTGGCCCCCAGCCTGATGCTATGACCAGAGCTGTGGCTTACCATCACCCAGGGCAAAGGTCCATTTTTCTGCCCTAGCCCTGTTTCTAAACAGCCTGATCAAGGCAAAGTGGCTTATTGGCGGCCCCACTGGCACTCCACACCCTGGGGGCACATGCTCCGGTTGTCTCCTCTGAGCTTAACCCTTGGCCCAGGCTCTGATACTATAGTGGGCCCCAAAGGTCCAGGAGAGAAAAAAATTGGAGCCAATAACTTGCCACTAGGGTCTATTCATTTGACTTAATACCTGTAAGACCTTATAGATGATATTGAGGTTGGGCCTCGAGAATAAATTCCTCTGATGGGCCCAAAGAACCTCAGTCCAACACTCCTCGGGAGGATGTACAATGGGTGGTTAGAACCAAGGCCAGGGTGGTAGAGGAAAGGGGAAGAATGGGAAAAGGAGTTTCGAGCACTGAGACAGACTAGTAGGAGAATACAAATTTTAACAAAAATGACACAGGAGGCACGTGAGTGGGTGCCCATACCATACAGTGTTTTATTTTGGAATACTTTTTGGAAGACTGCATACTCTTACAGCTTGAAGGTTGGGTTTCATTGTATCCAGTGTAGACTCCAGACTGATACATTTGACCTGCACTGATACATTGTAGCCAACTATCAACACAGGAGAGAGAGTTCTGCAGCAGCAGTTTGGCTCCTGGTACTGGCGGTGGAAGAGGACATGGCAGCCAGGATGGATCTTCTGGTCCCCCCCACAATCTTGACAAGGGGCCATACCAACAACAGAGGCGGTCACTGTCCCATAAAATGAAGGATATGGATTGTGATAAAGCCTATTTGGGCACCACAAAAGATTGAAGTCATGAGCAGTCTGTGACTACTAAGGCTACTTTCACACTAGCGGTAGGACGGATCCGACAGGCTGTTCACCCTGTCGGATCCGTCCTGCTGCTATTTTGCCGGACCACCGCTCCGTCCCCATTGACTATAATGGGGACAGGGGCGGAGCTCCGGCACAGCACGGCGAAAGGCCGCCGGACTAAAAGTACTGCATGTCCGACTTTTTAGTCCAGCGGCCTCTCACCGCGAACTGCCGTGCTGCACCGGAGCTCCGCCCCCGTCCCCATTATAGTCAATGGGGACGGAGCGGCAGTCCGGCGGCACGGCGAAATAGTGGCAGAACGGATCCGACAGGGTGAACAGCCTGTCGGATCCATCCTGCCACTAGTGTGAAAATACCCTAAAGTGTCTGCATCCATATGACAACACTTCTTGTGCAAGGGAACCTCATTCTTGCCATAGGGACATGGGGCTTCATAGCAAAGAATCAAAACCCAGCTACAGATTGGAGAATAAAAGCAGAGATCTAATTGGTGGTTAGGAAGCCTGATGTGCCTATGACAGTGTTGGCGAACCTATGGCACGGGTGCCAGAGGTGGCACTCAGAGCCCTCTCTGTGGGCACCCGCACCCTGGAGAAAGTCTATGGTGTACCAATATGCCTTAGACTTTTCCTGCCATTCATCTGTGCAGGGCGCACTATGAACAGCGCAGGCAGCGCACTGAATGTAGGCAGGCTATGATAGCTAAATGATAAAGTACATGGGAAATATACTATATTGGTCTGTAGTATTCAGGGTAAATTGCCGTGTTGGCACTTTGCCATTTGGGTTACAGTTTGGGCACTCTGTCTTAAAAAGGTTCACCATCACTGCCCTATGATAAGGCCGAGCTGCCAGAGTATAGTGACAGGAAGTGCTTTCATAGGAAACAAGCTATTGTGAGAAGTGTTACACTATTGATACAGTGATTTACACAGATGACTGAACAACTCTGACTCTCCTTCACTGCCTCTTAGGTGTGTTCAGTGTCGCCCCCTATAGGCTGGAATCACACAGTGCAGTTTCTGATGCAGTTTTTGAGCCAGGAGCGGATCCAGAAAGAATGGAAAATATAAAGAAAAGATTTGCACTTCTCCCTCCTGCTGGATCCACTTCTGGCTTTGGTTCTAAAACTGCATAAAGAACTGCATGTGTTTTTGCAGCCATCCGGAGATTAACTGAACGGTCTTGATTTTACCTTTTTTTCCTAGTTTTAAGTGATTTACGCTTCTTAGGGCTTTGGATAGATGGAGCTGCAACACTTAGTTACGGTTTAATTCATACAGACCAGAATCTGGGTGAAAAGTGACACCTAGTGGACAAATGCGATAAAACAGCATGTTCCTGATCATAGATTCATGTATGTTTTGTGCTTTTGGCGAAAGTGATTGAAGGGATTGTGCCCTCCAAGAACACACTTTTTATAAAGGCAGGCCCTATTGCTGCTATGGAGCCTATGGATGAGGCCACCATACTTCAAATAGGCCTCTTCTCCTTTCCCTTGGGCTGTTATAACCCGTATTTATCTTTTTCAACTTTCTTGCATGGAGGAAAGAGGACAGTATTCCATTTCCCAGGTGTGACAACCACCTTTCTGCCCTCCAGGAGGCTGGCAGTCTACAAGCACCTTCTTCTGTCTGTGCCGCTCTGAAGCATGGGGTTCTGGAACAGCGCTGGTAGTCTAGAACAGTGTTTCCCAACCAGTGTGCCTCCAGCTGTTACAAAACTACAACTCCCAGCATGCCCGCACATCCAAAGGCTGTCTGGGCATGCTGGGAGTTGTAGTTTTGCAACAGCTGGAGGCACGCTGGTTGGGAAACACTGGTCTAGAACTGTCCCTCTGAATCCAGAACAGGAGTTGCGCAACTTTGACCTCTTGGACTGACAATGGCGTCAGGTTTGCCTTGTGTCCCAGACAGAGTGACCTGTTTAGCGCCATCCCCATTCTACCTGTGATCGTCTCCAAAACTGATAGAAACACCCATTTCATGCATGTCTTCCCAAGCCTCACCTGTTTTTCAGTCCAGTTAGGCCTCATGCCCACGACCGTTATTCGTTTCCGCGTCCGTTCTGCCGATTTTAGCGTTCCTGATGCGGACCCATTAATTTCTATGGAGCCGTTGAAAATGCGGATAGTCCACCATTTGTTATCCGTGGTCCGTGGTTCCAGTCCATCAAAAAAATATAACCTGTCCTATTCTTGTCCGCGAAAAACTGTTTGAGGACCCATTCAAGTCAATGGGACCGCAAAAAATGCGGATGCACAACCGTATGTCATTCGCGTCTGCGTCTGTTTTTGTAGAATCAGTTGCCTGGTGACCAGCATATATACCGGTATCCTGGGTGGGGATATTAAAATTACACTTTTATTACCTTCCTTTTTTGGGGGCCAGTCCGCCCAAAAAAATGGAAGACACACGGAAACACAACGGAAACAAAAACTGCAACGGAACAACGGATCCCCAATTTATGGACCGCAAAAAAAACCTGTCGTGTGCATGAGGCCTTAATGGGACTTTTGGCAGGTATCTGTACCCACACTTAAGGGCACGATCACACTGGGCAGATACACTGAGGATTTTCCGTCCTTCCATAATACAAGAGCAGCAAAGTGGATGAGATTTCATGTGGTGCAGATGTTAAACCCGCAGCCTGTCAATTTGTGTTGCAAATTTTCTCTATAAATTTCAGTCTTTGCATCTCATAGAGTGGATCCTGCAGCCAAATCTGCAACAAATTCCACCGCAATTTTACACCCCGTGTGCATGCGCCGTTATAAGTCATCTATCCTCCTGTCATGGCTGCAAAATCCAATCTGAGATTGCCTTCGTCAACACAACCCATAGGGCTCATCTCTCATTTGTCAGGGTTTACACCAATGATCCTCCTTTTTTATGAAGACTTTGCAATATTCCTTTAATTAGGTAGATGTATGACCAGACAGATCTTAGTGATGGCGGGGGGGGGGGGGCTATGACAACCCGTCCTTTCAGGAAAAGATGGTGATTGCCACTTTTAAAGGTGTTCTTTTTGGTTAGAAGGAAGCCCTCACGATAAGGTGATCATAGGTTGTCTGGCTGCTGGGACTTCTTCCAGCAATCAGCAGTGATCTGTGGGCAGTTATTTTTCCTGCAGTGCCCCCACTGGTGAAATAAAGAATTGCTTATTTCTCTTTGAAATCTATGGTCTGTTCTTGCAAAGCATGGACAGGGTCCTCCAGAGACAGAGATGCACGCTTCGTACCTGCTCTAGCTAATAGATGAGGGTCCTCAATGGGAGACCCCTGCCATTTTCTTCGCAGTCTCTTCTTTTGTAATGAAATATTGTATTTATTCACCTACATAGGTCGATGCGGCAACCAGGATTCAGAACCAGAGAGGATCTTCTACCATGCCATAATCGGCAGCTCCAGGGGACACCAACCAATTACTGATGGAAGAAGAGAAGGAAGCCTAGGACCATCTCCAAAGATCACCCAGATCCTCCTGCCCAACCCCCAGGTGTCTGCCCCCTCTACCCACCCTGCCAGCAAGCGGTCTTATCAGCGGCCCGGGCCACAGAGGCGGTTCACTGGAAGCAGAGTCCTCGTACGTTAATTTAACTCTCTGCATTAATGACGGTAGGAAGAAATGAGAAGGTATAAGTCATTCCTAATTGATAGTGTTCTTCCCAGCAAATGAAAAACTTCTATGGATTATTGCACAAATCTAATTATCTAATTAAGCTGCTTCAGGTTTGGTAAGTGGTTAAAATAAATTGAGCTTGCCGCTGACATTCCCTCTTAAGAGCGCTCGGTCCTCGGTCGGCGATTTAATTAGCGCAGCCTGATGAAGATGACACGACTTTGGTGATGAGATTAAGACCCTTATTGAGGGCTTGGTAAAAAAAAAAAAAAGAAGCTGATTTAGGTCCCAATAATTCAATATTGAGGAAGATGGAGCTTTTACAAGTCTTGTCTCCCTGCATCCAGGGTTACAGAGGCGGCGAAAAAAAATGAACAACCCTCAAAAGGCGATTCTGAGAGACCCCATAGATGACACCTACAGATGTAGCATTGCTTACTGGAGATCATCACAGGTTCTCCAACTTAAAGGGGTATTCCCACCTTGTAAAAAGGTATGGTGTAACCATAGGGCAGGGATGGCTGACGTGTAGGTCTTCAGCTGTTGCAGAACTACAACTTCCAGTATGCCCAGTCTGCCTACAGCTATTAGCCTACAGCAGGGCATGGTGGGAGTTGTAGTTTTACAACAGCTGAGGAGCCGCAGGTTGGCCAGCCCTGCCATAGGGTATGCCACCCCTCTATGATTGTTGGAGACCCTACATCTAGGACCCCCACAGAGATGCTGTTGTTTCTGTGCACATCAGCGCTCACATCCAGGTCCCATTCACTTGCATGGAGCGGTCCCCTGCACAGCCAGGTGGCCTGGGGGCTTCTGTGCAGGGAAAGAACTTGTTCACACGACCGTGCCATGTCTTGCGGTCCGCAAATTGCGAATCCGCAAAATACGGATGCCGCCCGTGTGCCTTCCGCAATTTGCAGAACGGAACAGACGGCCGTTTATAGAGACGCCTATTCTTGTCCGCAAAATGGACAAGAATAGGACATGACTTATACATTTTTCAGGGAACGGAGCAACGGATGCGGACAGCACACGGAGTGCTGTCCGCATCTTTTGAGTCCCCATTGAAGCGAATGTTTCCGCACCTAAGCCGCAAAAAATGTGGCTCGGATTCATAACCAAACCACGGTTGTGTGAATGAGCCCAAATACTGTGAATCAGCACCTTGAGGGCTCATGCACATGACCGTATGTATTTTGTGGTCAGCAAAAACCGAATCCACAGAAATAACGGATGGCGCCTGTATGCATGCCGTATTTAGCGGAACAGAACAGCTGGCTCCTAATAGAACAGTCCTATCCTTGTCCATAATGCGGACAACAATAGGACATGTGGAAACGGAATGTACACGGAGTAACTTCCGTTTTTCTGCGGACCCACTGAAATTAATGGCTCCGCATACGATAAGCAAAAAAAAAAATGGAACGGACATGGAAAGAAAATACATTTGTGTGCATGAGCCCTGACGCTCAGGACTGCTGTGGACCCCAGAAGTCTTATGAGATGAGAATTCCCCTTTAAGGCCCATTTACGCAAGCAGATAGTTGGTCTGATTTGCGCGTTGATGGGCGAGCATGCATAATAATAGACAACAGGTGAAGAGATTAGCTACAAAATGATTGGTAATTATGTGAAAAATCATTTATTGGAAAATAAGCCTACTCAGTGAATAGAATGCCAGAGATACGATGAGCACTGACACAGACATGGCAGTAGGGGATACAAGGTCGTATGATATATTTGTGGATTCTACAGCGGATTACAGTACATGTGGATGGGGTTATGAACAGGCCACCCACAATCATGCAGAAATGGATGTGGATTGTGAACTCCATGGCTGCTCATTACGTGATTTTCACGGGGTGAAATCTGCCGTGAACCCGCAGCAGAATTAGCATCTAACTGGATTTTTGCTGTGGATACAAAAGGTATCCCATGTGGGTACCAATTCGTGCCTCTGATCCAATGTCGGATCCAGGGGTGCTGAGGTAGCAGTCACACCCACAGTTGG
This sequence comes from Bufo gargarizans, assembly GCF_014858855.1. Classification (NCBI taxonomy): domain Eukaryota; kingdom Metazoa; phylum Chordata; class Amphibia; order Anura; family Bufonidae; genus Bufo; species Bufo gargarizans. The sequence goes on from NC_058086.1 coordinate 47,171,269, forward strand.
TGCCTGAAGGGACCCAAAGGCCCCTCTGCCACGTAAGAAGGCTCCAGTGTTATAAATGGTACATGGTAGATGCAGAGATGTTTCATTGGGCCACAGAAGATCCCTAATTGTGGAGTGGGGGTGCTACCAACCTGAGGGGGTACCCCACTTTGCTCAGGGTCCCTCCATAGTGTACTATTTCTAAGAGCTCAGTAGGAACCATCCAGTTGGGTCGCCTGCTGCAGATACATTGTATCTTTCTTGTTTATTGTCGCTACATTGTTTATAACTTGTGTTTTGTTGGTTTGGTTTCAGGGGATGACATCAAATAACGCTCCGCAGAGCAGCAGGAGAGGTGACCAAGGGCTGGTCAGAGCACCCCTTAACATGTCCACTCATTCTGAAGAGCGCCCCCTGCAGGATTCTGCTATACAGCATTCAGAGCACCTGGCGAAGCAGGTAATTATATGGGAAATGTCAAAATGAACATATTTTGGTTTGTTATTGGCTGATATTTTAGGAAGTCATAGGGGGCATCCTGGTACCAAATGACTCTAAAGGGGGTTCCTTTTCCAGTAAATAAAGGCTTCCCATTATGTAATGATAAGACCAGCAACATACCTGATCTCTGCTTGCTATCAGTGAATGGGATTGTAACGGACCGTTTCAGCAGACAAGGGGTTAAAATCCGTTTAGGCGATATGCCCCTTTCTGAGAGACAGGCACAGCTGCTGCAGAACACCAACCTCCCGAACTGGATACAAAATAGCACTCCAAACTGGAACCTCGCGAATAGCTGCTGGCAGACGAACAGGAAAAGCATACAATCGGCTTACACTCCTGGCAATCAGTCTCTAACAGCATACAGGGAATCCCCCCAATAACGAGACAAGGCTCCGTGTTGAGGGTCAGCAGTGGTCTGACTGTACTTCAGATACAGCCTCTTTTATTCATAAAAAGCAAACATAGTACTGCCCACAGGGTTTTGAAATCCAACCAATCAGTATCTTACAACACACACAATGCAAGTACAGCAACCAATCGTTCCCGCCCCCTAGAGGACCAGAAGGGAGACTGCGACACAGAACAGATAAAACACATCCCCGCAATGCATCATGGTTTCCTCCTCTCTGTCCCAGAGACAACCAAGGGCAATCCAATTATCTCTCAGGACAAAGGGGAGATCGCCAATACACATGTGGAGACAACAGGACAGACATCACCATTTAAACACACAATGGGACAATAGAACCACACCCAGCATATTCCTCCCAAGCTGACAAGTTACACTTATTATAAATTGTTACAACTTTGTGAGGTTACATTGTCCATACATATAACTTACATCAATTTAAACAGTATAACTTGGGGGACAAACCTATCCAAAATTCACTTGAATAGGTTCAGGGGTTCAAAAGTTAGCATGGGCCATAATCCTGAGGCAAGAGGCCTTCAAACAGCCCCCTCCAAAACACCGTGGTGAGGTTGGTTTTGCCACACATCTCCCCCCCCCCCCCAGGGAAGACTAACCAGATACCTGACCTCACGCCGGTCGGTACCTGGGTTAGTCTGGCAGCCCACCTACAACCAAATACTGGACCTGTTGAATTTAGTAGCCTGTCTCTGTCCAGTGAATCCACCAAGGTTATTTTGGTAGCTGGTACTCCCGGTCTCTGAGTTGCTCCCTGGCTTGGAGTGAAGGTTGCTTTGTGGGCAGGGATCAGCGGTACTCTGCCCTGGTGCCAGCGTTACCACGGAAGAAGCCTGGTTGGAGTCTGGTTGTTGGAGGGGGAAACCGACTGTCTCCCTTTTGGCTAAACAGCCCTGTTGCTGGGGGACAGGAACAACTGTCCCTACCCCCTGTGCTGTAAGTGCAGAGACCACGGTCCCATCTGCACTGTTGTGGGGCTTACTGTCTCCCCCTGGTGCATTAAGCTGCCGCTGGGGAGAGGGGGTAACGAGCTCCTCTCCCATACATACTTCCAGCCGCTGGGGAGGGCGACCGACCGCCTCCGCTCCCAATACAGTGTCCTGCTGCTGGGGAAAGGAGACTGGGCTCTCTATTCCCTGTAGGACACTCTGCCGCTGGGGGACAGGACCGACTGTCTCTGCCCCCTGTAACTCCGTCTGCCGCTGGGGAATGGAGACTGGGCTCCCAATTCCCTGTACATCACACGGCCGCTGGGGAATGGAGACTGGGCTCCCAATTCCCAAAAAATCATGCTGCTGCTGGGGGGCAGGAACAACTACCTCTGCCCCCTGTAACTCAGCCTGCCGCTGGGGAATGGAGACTAGGCTCCCAATTCCCTGCAGGACCGGTGGAGAGACCTCGGTCCCATCTCCACCGGCCACCTGGGGTTCTTCCCAGTAAACATCCACAATATCCTCCCAGCTGAAGGGCTCTGGACCTTGGTCTGACTTCTTGCTGTCCTGCTGAGCCTTCCCAATGGAGTGGAAGAGATCTTGGTAGTCCTGCTCCAGTTCCCACTCCAGGGTTGCTAGGTGAGCCAGGTCTTTCTCTACCTCATGGGGGTCATCCCAATTCTGCCTAGCCTCCCTCTCGTAGAAAATGTCCTGAAGTCTGGACTGTGCAGGGCTCCCGAAGTCAGGCTCTGCAAAGGACTCCCATAACAAGCCAGGCCTATCAAACTCCTCTCCCTCTGGCTTGTCATGCTCAGCTGTCCAGGGTATAAACTGTGCCACATACCACCAAAGCACCTGGTAGGCATCCTCCAGCCATAGCTCCTGCCATACCCGATGCTCTAGTTCCTTCACCCATTCCTCCAGGGGCTGCTCTCCCAGGAAGGGCATCCGCAGGGCCACTTGCTTCTGTAACCGCTGCTCTTCACTGGGGAGACTCTCACCTCGCTGGTATTGTACATTATCCAGGGCCTGGTACCAGATGCCTCTCCTTAATGCATCCCGGCCATCCAGGTCCTCCTCCTCATATAACACTGCTGGTTCCATCCTGTTGCTTTTAGGGTTGCTGTACTGGGACATGCGTTGCCCTTAAATTGTAGAATCCACAGAAATGGTGTCTCCTGTAGCTGTCCTTCTGGCTGTAGGAACGATCCCACTGCTTGCCACCAATGTAACGGACCGTTTCAGCAGACAAGGGGTTAAAATCCGTTTAGGCGATATGCCCCTTTCTGAGAGACAGGCACAGCTACTGCAGAACACCAACCTCCCGAACTGGATACAAAATAGCACTCCAAACTGGAACCTCGCGAATAGCTGCTGGCAGACGAACAGGAAAAGCATACAATCGGCTTACACTCCTGGCAATCAGTCTCTAACAGCATACAGGGAATTCCCCCAATAACGAGACAAGGCTCCATGTTGAGGGTCAGCAGTGGTCTGACTGTACTTCAGATACAGCCTCTTTTATTCATAAAAAACAAACATAGTACTGCCCACAGGGTTTTGAAATCCAACCAATCAGTATCTTACAACACACACAATGCAAGTACAGCAACCAATCGTTCCCACCCCATAGAGGACCAGAAGGGAGACTGCGACACAGAACAGATAAAACACATCCCCACAATGCATCATGGTTTCCTCCTCTCTGTCCCAGAGACAACCAAGGGCAATCCAATTATCTCTCAGGACAAAGGGGAGATCGCCAATACACATGTGGAGACAACAGGACAGACATCACCATTTAAACACACAATGGGACAATGGCACAATGGGACAATAGAACCACACCCAGCATATTCCTCCCAAGCTGACAAGTTACACTTATTATAAGTTGTTATAACTTTGTGAGGTTACATTGTCCATACATATAACTTACATCAATTTAAACAGTATAACTTGGGGACAAACCTATCCAAAATTCACTTGAATAGGTTCAGGGGTTCAAAAGTTAGCATGGGCCATAATCCTGAGGCAAGAGGCCTTCAAACAGCCCCCTCCAAAACACCGTGGTGAGGTTGGTTTCGCCACAGGGATAATTGTAGTACACATCCAGAGATAGGGATGAGCTAATCGACTTCGGATGAAACATCCAAAGTCGATTCTAAAATTTTGTTCTACGCAGGAGCTCCGTACAGTATTAGAATGTATTGTCTCCGATGAGCCGAAGTTATTGCGAGACTTTCATGAAACTTCGCGCAATAACTTCATAAATTAATTTGTACTGTAAGGCTGGTTTCACACGGGCGTTGCGGAAAAAGATGCGGGTGCGTTGCGGGAACACAGGCGATTTTTTAGCGCGAGTGCAAAACATTGTAATGCGTTTTGCACGCGCGTGAGAAAAACTGGCATGTTTGGTACCCAAACCTGAACTTCTTCACAGAAGTTCGGGTTTGGGTTCGGTGTTGTGTACATTGTATTATTTTCCCTTATAACATGGTTATAAGGGAAAATAATAGCATTCTGAATACAAAATGCATAGTACAATAGCGCTGGAGGGGTTAAAAAGTAATAATAATAATTTAACTCACCTTAATCCACTTGCTCGCGCAGCCAGCATCTCTTCTGTCTTCTTCTTTGAGGAATATAAACTTTGACGTCATTGTGCTCATCACATGGTCCATCACATGATCTTTTACCATGGTGGTGGATCATGTGACAGACCATGTGACGAGCGCAGTGACATCACCACAGGTCCTTTTCCTGTGCACAGCAAAGATGAGGAGAGAAGCCGGGCTGCGTGACCAAGTGGATTAAGGTGAGTTAAATTTTTATAATTTTTTTTTAACCCCTCCAGCGCTATTGTACTATGCATTCTGATCGTCTCCTAGCAACGGTGCATGAAAATCGCACCGCATCCGCACTTGCTTGCGGATGCTTGCGATTTTAACACAGACCCATTCATTTATATGGAGCCTGCGTTGCGTGAAAAATGCAGAATATAGAACATGCTGCGATTTTTAATTTTCGACGATGAGTCAAAGTTATTGCTTCACGAAGTCTTGTGAGACTTCGCGCAATAACTTTGTAAATTAATTTGTACTGTAAAAAAACATTTCCCAAACTTGGGTTTAGTTCATAGGCACCACTTGGAACCGAACCCGAGTTCGGGAAAAATGTTTTTTTTTACAGTATAAATTAATTCATGAAGTTATTGTGCGAAGTCTCGTGGGAGTCTCACAAAGTCTCGCAATAACTTCGGCTCATCGGAGTCAATACATTCTAATACTGTACGGAGCTCTTGCTCTGTACAATAATAGAACGAAGTTTTATGCGCATCGACTTCGGATGTTTCATCCAAAGTCGATTTCGCTCATCCCTATCCAGAGAGTAAAAACCTACAGACCTAAAATTTCGAACAGCCGAGGGCTTGTTACAGGTGCATCCAGTCTTGGTCCTCAGCTTCCAGTTTTCAGTAACAAACTAACAAGGTTTATAAAGCCGAAAAAAGACATCCGTCCATCCAGTTCAGCCTGTTATCCCGCAAGTTTATCCAGAGGAAGGCAAAAAACAAACAAACCTTGAAGTGGAAGCTAATTCTCCTTATTTTATGGGGAAAAAATTCCATCTGAACTCCAATCAGGCAATCAGAAAAATTCCCTGGATCAATAAACCTTCTCCAGAAATCTAATAATTATAACCTGCTTCAGAAACTATAATTATAACGACTCCAGAAATACATCCAGGCCCCTCTTGAACTCTTTTAGTGACCTCACCATCACCACCTCCCCAGGCAGAGAGTTCCGTAGTCTCACTGCTCTTACCGTAAAGAATCCTCTTCTATGCCCCTTTTGATGCACCTCATAATTTTATTGGCCTTGGCAGCAGCTGCCTGGCATTGGTTTCTCTTTTCCATGTCAGTGTTACCCAGTGTTTTACCATTTATTATGTACGGGTGACTTGCATTATTCCTTCCCATGTGTATAACCTTACATTTGCCAGTGTTAAACCTCATCTTCCACTTCTCTGCCCAAGCCTCCAATCTATCCAGATCCATCTGTAGTAGTATACTGTCCTCTGTAGTTTATATACAGTATACTGTCCTCTGTAGTATATATACAGTATACTGTCCTCTGTAGTCTAAATATATCTAGTGTACTGTCCTCTGTAGTATATATCCAGTATACTGTCCTCTGTAGTATATATATACAGTATACTGTCCTCTGTAGTAAATATACAGTGTACTGTCCTCTGTAGTATATATACAGTATACTGTCCTCTGTAGTCTAAATATATCTAGGGTACTGTCCTCTGTAGTATATATACATTGTACTGTCCTCTGTAGTGTTTATCCAATATACTGTCCTCTGTATCTGTAGTATATACACGGTATACTGTCCTCTATAGTATATATACAGTATACTGTCCTCTATAGTATATATACGGTATACTGTCCTCTATAGTATATATATATATATCCAGTGTACTGTCCTCTGTAGTATATATACAGTATACTGTCCTCTGTAGCATATATACTTGACTATGCAAGCCTTCTACAAGATCATTAATAAATATATTGAAGAGTATAGGGTCCAATACTGACCCCTGAGGTACCCCACTAGTGACGGTGACCCCCCCAATACTGACCCCTGATGTAACCCACTGGTGATGCATTTTTTTCAGTGCTGCATTAATGGATATACACAGGTAAGAGGTACCAGTAACAAGGGCCCCACATCTACTGTATGGCATTTGTTATACTGGTCTTATGTGACAGATGAATCCCTGCACCCCCTCTGGCACCAGGTGTGACTGCGCTATGCCCCCTTTTGGAGCACCCCTGCATGCACACTTCTTGGAGAGATGGTTGGCATGCCTCCCAACATTTGCCCAGCCCCAGGTCCATCCATGAGTGCCCAAAAAACAACTTTTATGCATATATTCATAACCCTCTCCCACTTTGTGGCCCTTTTCGAGGAACAATCCCAGAGGTAGAGCTTGGAGAAAACCCTCCCCCCAAATCCGGTAGAAGTGTAACCCCTTGGGGACAAGGGACCATGGAACCCCGTCTTTTGGGCCCCATAGAAGCTGCATACAGGAGCACGGTTCTCCACATTGCGCCGCCGTGTCCGATCTGACCCCCACCTGTATACTAATCCTCAGTGTGCACAGAGGGTCAGTGTGACATTGTATCTGGGGGAGTCGCTGTCTCTTCTGCCATTAGATGATAGTTTGCAGACTGACATTACAGCGAGAGCAGAACGCGATAAATCAGATTATGTCATCGTGCTGCTTACATCACATCTATCACTTTGATTCATGAATCCCTCTGACTCTGTTTTGTAGGATGAGAAGCCAAGGATATGTCCTGCCGGGTGGAGCCTGCACCAGAAATCCTGCTATTACCTCAGTGCCCATCAGAAATCCACCTGGGAAGACGCAGAGCGCCGCTGTGCACAAACGTAAGGCGTCCCAGCACTATCAGTGCCCGGCATGGCAGCATTATTAGCCTCAGGACTGCAGTGTCAGGGGCAGAATGCTGCAGCCAACCAGATGGCAGCAGCAGAAGAGGAGTGCGCTGGTCTTGTGGGCAGCAGTCACCTGTCTACCTCATGCACACGACCGTAGTTATTTTCCGCATCCGAGCCGCAGTTTTTACGGCTCAGGTGCGGACCCATTCACTTCAATGGGGCCGCAAAAGATGCGGACAGCACTCCGTGTGCCGTCCGCCTCCGTTGCTCCGTTCCGAGGCCCTGCTGTGTGCGGACAAGGATAGGCATGTTTGCAATGGGCCACCCGTTCTGTTCTGCAAATTGCGGAGGGCACGCAGACGGTCGTGTGGGGGACAGGCCTTAGTGAGGACTGCGCTGCATGTGAAGGGGCAGTGCCATGATGTGAGGAAAATAGAGACACATGGAGGAGCGCTGTGAACAGAGAAAGCAGCACAGAGTATTTCAGGAGAGGAGCCCACAGACTGAGAGTTATATAGCGGAAAGAGTGTTGCCCTCTGCAGTGCAGACTATTTCAGAAGAGGAGCGCACTGATCTTGTGGGAGGTCATAGATTTATTGTTATATAGAAGGAGCTATGGCCATCAAGCAGCACAGAGTATTTCAGGAGGGTGCTGATCTTCTCGGAGGTCACAGACTGGGAGTTATATAATACAAGGAACCTTGCCCCAGCAGAACAGAGTATTTCAGGGGAGTAGTGTGCTGATCTTGTGGGAGGCACAACTGAGAGTTATATAGTAGAAGGAGCGTTGCCCACTGCATAGCAGCACAGAGTATTTCAGGAGAGTAGTGCACTGATCTTGTGGGAGGCACAACTGAGAGTTATATAGTAGAAGGAGTGTTGCCCACTGCATAGCAGCACAGAGTATTTCAGGAGAGTAGTGCACTGATCTTGGCACTACGTAGGCACAATATAGCACTACATGGCCCCATGTGGGCAATATAAGGTGTTTGGCACTATGTGATGGCCAGGGGTTGTGGGCACAGTTTGGCTCTGTGCTGGCACACCATGATGCCAAGTTGGCACTGTATGGTTCTTTGTGTCACCATTGAGAGCTCTTTCACATGAATTTGGGGCGCACAGGCAGAGATACATTGAAAGGAGCAGCAGCACAAAGGTGAAGGTTGTGTTTGCCTTGCAGGAAGCAGTGACCGCCTGTCCACTCATATGATTATTACTAGTGAGATGAGATTGTGACTACAGCCTAATACTCAGCTTTATGTATTTCAGAGACGGCAGCCACATGACCAGCGTGCCTTCAGAAGCAGCCATGAAGTGGCTCTGGAAGTTTGCAGACAAAAAGCCATTTTGGATTGGTGAGGCAGAGATTAATGATAGTAACATAAGGTCTTTTTTTTTTTAACATTGTTTGTTTTTGTTTTTTAAACATTGAACATAAGGTCTTTAAAGGACTACAGAAACAAGGCTGCTTTCTTCCCTGAACAGCACCACACCTGTGCGCAGGCAGTGTATGGTATTGCAGCTCGGCTCTATTCATGTCATAAGAGCCAAGCTGCAATACCAGACACAACCTGAAGGCCGGTGTGGCGCTGTTTCCGTAACAAGCCAGCCATATTATATTTGTATCTCTTGCAGCCCTTGTTTCGTTATTATGATGATATTTCACTGTTCCTGTCTCCATTACAGGGCTCAGACGTGCGGGGGATCCCTCTAGCTGGCAGTGGACGGACGGCCAACCTTGGACTCTTAGTAACTTTAAAAAGACTGAATCTCGTCTTCGTGAATCTGCAGAGAATTGTGTCCTGGTCGGGCGGAGGAGAGAATGGCAGATAAGCGGCTGCGGTCAGAGGCACCGCTACATCTGCTCTTTTCCCTTATAGGATTTCTCAACACGTGGCTATAACCGCCCTGCGGAGGGTTTAAGACTTATGATCCATCCCTGAAGTGTCGTCTGGTTACACCGCACAATGCCTGCATTAAATGCAACCGCTCCTTGGTGCCTCACGGAGGCGGAGGGCGGCTTTAATGCCCTTTTTATGGTAACACACAAATCTGCTCGGTATAATGGAATTGCATCAATCCACTTGCGCTCGGCGGAAACAGCAAGCAAGGGCATAGGTACCATGTAGCAGCTATGGGGCCCCTGAGATGAGAGGGCCCAGTTCATGGTACCTATCACTGCTACAAAGGGGGTGGGGAGGACTACAAGAATTGGGACATCCAGTCCTAGGATGGTGGGGTGTGATCAAATGAGTCAGAAATGGAAGGGGGGCCACTTTTTATATTAACTATGGGCCCCTTGAGGCCTATATTTGTTCCTGATACTTATTGCTTAATATCACAAAACTGAATATTGTTGAATGTGTCTGCTGGTTGACAACCAGTATAACCACCATTACAGTACAGCTCCAGCTGGGATCGCCACACAGCTTTCCCATTCTTCTGAATGGCCATGCTTCCTGATTATAAAGTCATATATCCCATATTTCCCTAAACAGCTGCATAACTAGGCCAATTGCAAAAGCGGGGTGACAACCAATACGACACCATTACATCTGTGACATGGGATATCACACAACTTTCCCAGTCTTCCCCATAGTAGCTTATGAAACCTGGGTGACAACTAGTAAAGCAACCAGTATAAGTAAGAAAGGAGTTGTCAGATGGCTTTCCAGAATTCTAAGTGGCAATGGTTGCACTAATGCAGGGATGGCCAACCTGAGGCTCTCCAGCTGTTGCAAAACTACAACTCCCAGCATGCCCAGACTGCTATCAGCCTACAGCAGGGCATGGTGGGAGTTGTAGTTTTACAACAGCTGGAGAGCCACAGGTTGGCCATGCCTGCACTAGTGCAGAACTAGGCTGTTAAGAAAAGCCCTAACGGCATCCATAGCAGTTGTCACCCAGCTTTCCCAGAAATAGATAATAAATATTTTTTTTAAGGATGTGACCCTTGTTACATTGTTACATTTTTCTTAGGCCTAGTTCACACGAACGTATGGCTTTTATAGTTTTTTGCGGTCCGTTTTTCACGGATCTGTTGTTCCATTTTTGAGTTCCGTTGTGTTTCCGTTTCCGTTCCGTTGTTCCGTTCCGTTTTTCCGTATGCCATGTACAGTTTACAGTAATTACATAGGAAAAATTGGGCTGGCCATAACATTTTTAATAGATGGTTCAGAAAAAACGGAACGGAAACGGAAGACATACGGATGCATTTCCGTATGTGTTCCGTTTTTTTTGCGGATCCATTGACTTGAATGGAGCCACGACCCGTGATTTACGGCCAAATATAGGACAAGCTCTATCTTTCAACGGAACGGAAAAACGGAAACGGAAGGCATACGGAACACATTCCGTTTTTTTTGCGGAACCATTGAAATGAATGGTTCCGTATACGGAACACAAAAAAACGGCCCGTACACCCGCAAAAAAAACGTTCGTGTGAACTAGGCCTTAGATTGTTGCAGCCAATCCACTTCCTGCTTCACTGTCCACTCGGCAATACGCAGGTTCTATGATATAATCAATGCCATTTCTACATATAATAAAATATAGATTCAGTTTCCGCCTGATTTTTTACTACTTATTTGGAATATCTTGGCCGACCGGAATTTCAGGATCGACTTTTACTGGAGCAGATTCAGTCCTGTAGATAAAGCACAAAGAAAAAGGGGGTCAGTCAGCACATCCCAATGCGCAGGGGCACGCTGCCATGGCTAGAAACGCAAAAAAAAAACAATACAATGCAGCAGCGCTCTGCAAACCAAATAAAGCACAATAATGCTATAGTAATAGAAAGTATCCTGGTGATAATGCTGCGCTTATTTTGTAAAGTTGAGATTCTTGGCAAATACATTTTTTACAAAATTATTTGGGCCCATCTGCCACACGTCAAGGCGATCTCTGTAAGACGGGAACCTAACACTAACTGCTACCTGTTCTGTGCCATAACGACCACCATAATATTCAGGGAGTGCAAGTTCCACATGCTGAGCCCACTCTATACCTCCCCAGGTGCCAAGAGGCCTAAAGCAGCAGCCTGCTCTCCCTGCACTCACTGGAAGCCATTTGGCAACAGGAGAGGTGTAGAGTGGGCTCAGCATGCATGTTGGTACCTGCATCCCCTGAATTTAATGAAAGTCGATTTGGCACCAAAAATGATAAAAAGCAGAGTGGACCCGGCATGCATGTGGAACCTGCACTCCCTGAATATTATGGTGGTCATTATGGCACAGAATAGGTAACCGTTAGTGTTAGATTCCCGTCTTATAGAGATCACCTTGACGTGTGGCAGATGGGCCCAAATAATTTTGTACAAAATATATTTGCCAAGAATCTCAATTTTACTAAATTAATGTAGCATTAGCACCGGAATATTCTCTATTACTATGGCATAATTGTGCTTTATTTGGTTTGCAGAGCGCTGCTGCATTGTGTTTTTGTTTTGTTTTTCTTTGTAGATAAAGCTCAGCCATTATATAATGACATTTTACCATTTTAACATTGATGTGTAATGCTTCTCAAAGCTGAGAGTTTGTTACAGTTGTGTCCAGTCTGGACAATCCGCTGTGAGGTAAAAAGCCAGACTGATACATTGTATCAAACAGCAGAGAGGGAGAGTGGGGGAAGTCGTGTTCCTGTGTTATGTACATCTTGGACTTAATGTTCTAGAGTGTTCTAGATTGTCATCACAGGCAACAAGCCAAGACAGACGTACTCTTGGTTCCCCACAAAGGCCACATGCACACAAACGTATTTTCTTTCCGTTTCAGTTCCGTTTTCTTTGCAGCCCATATGCGGAACCATTCACTTGAACCTTCAATGGGTCTGCAAAAAATTTAATAAATGGAAATTACTCTGTGTGCATTGCGTTTCCGTATGTCCACAAGTCCGTTCCGCAAAAAAATAGAACGTGTCCTATTCTCCTTTGTTTTGTGGTCAAGGACAGGTATTGTCACAATGGATCCGCAAAAAAAAACGGATGCAACATGGACGTCACATGGATGTCATCAGTTTTTTTGCGGATCCATGTTTTGTGGACCGCAAAATACATACGATCACATGCATGAGCCCTAATTCTGAACTTACCTGTACTGTGCACTCCAATTATGCTGCCCTCTACAGACAGAAACTGGTAAAACTAGCAAACTCTTAAGTCTCTTGCACACGAACGAGTGCGCCCCGTGGCTGCGCTGCAGCCCGCAAATTGCGGGCCGCAATGCATGAACACTCACCGCGGGGCAGCCGCAGCGGATCACGTACCCATTCACTTTAATGGGTCCGCGATCTGGCCGTTCCGCAAAAAGATAGGACATGTTTTATCTTTTTGCGGAACGGAAGTACGGGACGAAACCCCACGTAAGCACTTCGTAGGGGTTCCGTTCTGTGCTTCAGTTCCGCATCTCCGGATTTGCGGACCCATTGAAGTGAATGGGTCCGCATCCGTTATGCAGAATGCACGCGGAACGGTGCCGGTGTATTGCGGATCCGCAAATGCGGTCCAAAATACGGCCACACGGCACACACGTTTGTGTGCAAGAGGCCTTAGAAGAGGAATGGTCACCTCTCCTGACAGGTCTGTTTTAGAAATTACTTGCATTCCCCATGGAATAAAAAATTCTGGAGCATCTTTCCATATAACTCTTGCGCTGTATCTCTATTATTCCTTCTAGAATTTTATAAATGCATTGCCTGCAATAAAGGTCCATCTGGGTGTCACCAGTGCGGGATGTGACCCTGCGCAGTCTGACGCTGGTAGCACTGACTGGATAAAACCCATCTGCACCGTCATTGCAGACTGCTGGTAATTCCTTCATAGCTTCTAGCAGTAATAATATGGGAACAGCACAACATAGAGTCATAAGAAGAGATGCCCCAGAATGGTTATCACATGGGGAATGCAAGTAGTTACTAAAACAGACATGTCAGAAGGGGCTAAAGGTTCTATCTAAAACCAGAACCTTACTAGCCCCCCCCCCCCAAACCCAGCGGGACCAGCTGCAGCCTCTGCCTCACCTGTGGCCCCGCTGCACCTGGACCCTGATGCGGAACCGTCCCCATTCATCTATCACATGCCGTATATAGTACTGCTGTGCACATGGGTTATGGGGCCCCTGAGGTTCCAAGGGCTAGAGCAATCCCTGCCTCAGTGTTGACCTGGAAAAGAGAAAGGTGAAAATAACTGCTTACACAACACACTATATGAAGCGTGCATTCTGCGGCGTGCGGCGTCCTCGCTGAGCAGGTTTTCAGGGAGAACTATACGCTTTTCATTATGCATTCATCAGAGGACGGTATGCAGCTCCTCAAAAGTGGTGACAATGCAGATTTATGCCTGGTGCATTAGAAAAGGTCACCGGCAGCGAGATCTCATCGTCCTGACTTAATGTATTCGCGGAGTTGGCGCTCGCGCAGCGGATATTGTATTGTCTAATCAGTGTATTTAATGTAATTATATGACAAGCATGGGGGGGGAGGCGGCGGCGAATTTTAATAGCGGCTTCAGGTGCAAGGAACATCTCGTCTGCAGCCGGAATTCTCATCTGTCAGATCCGTGCGTTATCTTATCCGTCACCTGGTAAAGAGGGCGGGGCCGAGACAAAAAGGCGCCTGGAACAAAAGGAATTGGCGCTAAGGTAGAAAATTACCACCGAATTCATGTCCTTCAGTCGTCCTCTTCTGTGACGTTTGCCGGCTCTGACTTCAGAAAAAGCTGTGGCCGCCCTTGCAGATCCAATAGGGCTGACACCCAGCTTTCCCAGCATACTGAACGACAATGCTCGACCCTGCAGTGGCGAAAACTAGGAAAGGTGAGTGACAACTATTAGGTCCCCATTATGACTGTGAAAGAGCGGACACCCAGCTTTCCCAGTCTCCTGGTGCAGAAACAGTACGATTTGGGAAAGCTGGGTGAGAATGGATCTTGTCGCTTGGAGTTGTCAATCACCCAGCTTTCCAGGCTCCTGAATGGCAGAGCTGTCTGGCTGTGCGGTGATATATGAGAGTCTGTATAATTCGGCATATGGGCCATTCAGGTGTCTGGGAAAGCTGGGTGAGAATGGATCTTGCGTCCAGCTGTCAATCACCCAGCTTTCCAGGCTCCTGAATGTCAGAGCTGCCTGGCTGTGCAGTGATATAGGATATAGCTATATATGTGCCATTCAGGTGTCTGGGAAAGCTGGGTGAGAATGGATCTTGTCGCTTGGAGTTGTCAGTCATCCAGCTTTCCAGGCTCCTGTAATGGCAGAGCTGTCTGGCTGTGCAGTGATATATGAGAGTCTGAATAATTCGGCATATGGGCCATTCAGGTGTCTGGGAAAGCTGAGTGAGAATGGATCTTGCGTCCAGCTGTCAATCACCCAGCTTTTCAGGCTCCTGAATGGCAGAGCTGCCTGGCTGTGCAGTGATATAGGATATAGGATATAGCTATATATGTGCCATTCTGGGAAAGCCGGTCGACAACTCATGTGAAAGCTGTAATGGTGACTACGTTGGTTGTCACCCAACTTTCCCAGGATCAGAAAGTGAAAAAATCTGTAACAACTGTTGAAATATCTTTTTTAAGTACAACTGCAAACAAAATGTCTTCTTCATTACAGGGCGCTGTATCATCATCTGGGCACCCCTGGCGCCTCCACCTAAGCCCATAATACCCCTATAATTTACTGTCCCCCCGACTCTGATACAATATGAAAAAAGTGACAAAATTCTGATTCCTCGCCTCCGTCCACCGCGTTATAGAATTCTGAAAAGGTCAAATCTTCTTCGTATCACGCGTCATAATCCCAAATCCTGGGAATTATCGTCCGGGGAGTCATAGAAACCCCTATTTCTGAAGATGCTCTTTTACTATCATTCAGCAATAGATGGCGGCATCATTTTTTTACACAAAGCGATAAATCTGAGGTTCTGGGTGTAATTGGCATCACAGGAGGGTCACACTCTTAAAGGGACAGTTTCAGTTTTAAGGGCAGAGAGGAGGTGGGGTTATCTGGGGCGCTGATGATGTCATCGCCTGGCTCCAAGCTGACTGTGTAAAGCATCTCTCCTGCTGTGAAGAGGGAAGGGCATAAACTGGCATATATAGGGTGAAGCCATGCTGTATATTGTGCCCACGTGGCACAGCTGATGATGTCACTGCCCCCCTCATGTACCAAACCTTTAAATCCATGACATGGTCTTATGAAGCCCTTACTCTGCCTCTAATGCTATGAAGCCGGGACAGTTTTACATGTGGAATAATTGTGTCCCTGGAGGCGCAGGGGACATAACAGTTAGTGAGTTTCTAAAATATTTTGGTAAAATAATTTGGTGACCAATAAAATAAGTCCCTGTGGCCATTGAGTTTAGTAACACCCCAGGTGGCCTAGAGGGTCCAATACTGCCCCTGGTGGCCAGGGGAGTCATTATGTCTATGCTACTGAGTGAAAAGTCGGTCTTATATATAAAGCTGTGTGTGTATGTATGTCCGCTAAAGGAATCCGCACCGTCGCATTTACAATCATGACATTTGGCACACAGGTACATCAGGGGTCCGGGAAGGTTTTAGACAGGGCCTCAGTTCTCTAGCATGTACCGTTCCTGAGATATTCCCAAAAATACATTAGCCAATAGAAGCCTACCATACATACGATCACATGTCCCTTATCAGCCAATAGAAGCTCGCAGGCCCTTAGTCTCCACATACACCAGGTTTTACAGTTTTACACCAGGTTTCCATAACAACCCAGCCATTTTTCTTCACTGCTGTAGGTCAGCTTTAAAGGGGCAGGGCGCTGTGGATGACACTGCTAAGGGAGCGGAGTGCTGTGGAGGTCACAGTTCAGGGGGCAGGTAAGGTGGCCATTCAGGCCACCCTCAAAAGACAGACTTAAAAACTCTGCCCCCAGGTCCAACTAAGCCACGCCCAACCCAGTTAGGCAATGCCCCCTCCCACTCCCACGGTGCTGCTGTCTGAGAGTGAGCTGTTTAAAGGGACATCCCCTGAGGACAAGGAGTCTGAAAGCCGGACTGTCCGGCCTAAAACCGAACCTCTGGCCACCCTAGGGGCAGGCTGCTGTGGAGGTCACTGTTAAGGGGGCGGGCTATTGTGGAAATCACTGTTAACGAGACTAGGTCCTGTGGAGATCACTAATAAAAGGGCTGCCGCTGTGGGGGTCACTAATAAAAGGGCTGCCGCTGTAGATGTCACTGTTATGGGGGATACTGTCGATATCTATATAACGACACACACAATTAAGTAGATGAAATATACCCATGTGAAGCAGGGTCCTTCTGCTAGTTTACTATAAATCCTGGTGGCTTATGGGTTTGATTATATCCCAATGTCCCAGTATAATTAATAATATTCCTGGTATCCCAGTGGAATTATAAGAAGTATAATTATATTTTCCCTGCCTTCTGCATTTTATATTCCAAGAAGATTATGTTTTACACTATAAAAGTCTATTAAATGAGATACAGTCCAAGAAAGCCACACCGTACTACAACTCCCATCATGTAAATGACTAAGATTCCAAAAGAACAGACTGGAGAGAACTGTTGGGATTACACGTATGTCAAATCCATTGACTCTGTTGCCATCTAGAGGCAGAAACCAGAATGACCATTCAGAACTCAATCTACTGCATTTACAAGCCTGAGGATATTTTTAATTGTGCAAAGTTTTTGTTGGACTGGACCTCATATTAAATTAACATTCATTGTATTAAAATATTTTTATAGCTCCCCATACCCTATAGGTGTCACTTCCAGGCTGTCACCTCCAATGGAATGAACAGAGACCTAAGCGAATGTTTTATATGTAGCCTTACCGTGTATGTCATGTGTGTGCCCGCACAGGGCCGGCCTTTGGGGTGTGCGGGCTGTGCGGCTGCACAGGGCGCCATAACAACAGGGGCGCCGGGCGGCCGACACAGCCCGCCGAACTCTAAGTGAAGTCAGTCTACTTCATGTGCCCCAACTAAAATGCGCCCCCCCCCCCCAAGTGAGCCGCCGCCGCCGCCGCCGGGCACAGGGAGATGAGCGCTTCCATTGCGCTCATCTCCTTAGTAATCTGCCTGTGCCAGCGGCGGTGCAGGGGAGGGAGAGGCGTGTCCCTTCCCCTTGCTCTGATAGGCTGCAGGCACTACGTCGGCACGTCGGCAATAATGGCACATGATGGGGGGGACTTACTTAATAATGGCACATGATGGGGGGGACTTACTTAATAATGGCACATGATGGGGGACGACTTACTTAATAATGGCACATTGGGGGGGACTTACTTAATAATGGCACATGATGGGGGACGACTTACTTAATAATGGCACATTGGGGGGAACTTACTTAATAATGGCCCATTGGGGGGGGGACTTACTTAATAATGGCACATGATGGGGGGGACTTACTTAATAATGGCACATTGGGGGGGGACTTACTTAATAATGGCACATGATGGGGGGGACTTACTTAATACTGGCACATGATGGGGGGACTTACTTAATAATGGCACATGATGGGGGGGACTTACTTAATACTGGCACATGATGGGGGGGCTTACTTAATAATGGCACATGATGGGGGGGACTTACTTAATAATGGCACATTGGGGGGAACTTACTTAATAATGGCCCATTGGGGGGGGGACTTACTTAATAATGGCACATGATGGGGGGGACTTACTTAATAATGGCACATTGGGGGGGGACTTACTTAATAATGGCACATGATGGGGGGGACTTACTTAATACTGGCACATGATGGGGGGGCTTACTTAATAATGGCACATGATGGGGGGGACTTACTTAATACTCGCACATGATGGGGGGGCCTTAATACTATCACGTAATGGGGGGGCTTATTACTGGCACGTAATGGGGGGTCTTATTACTGGCACGTAATGGGGTCTTATTACTGGCACGTAATGGGGGTCTTATTACTGGCACGTAATGGGGGCTTATTACTGGCTCATTATTGGTGGGCACTATAGGGGCATCTACTGAGGCCACAAAGAAGGGGTGTTTTATATGGGGGGCTCTGTACAGTAGCATTTTATACCGGGACACATTATGGTGGGTACTATGGGGAAGGGGGGAGAGGAGTACTATGGAGTCATCTACGGGGGCACTAAGAAGGGGTAATTTATACTTGCAAATTATGGGGGACACTGAGGGCATCTACTGGGGCATTTTATACTGGTGCATTATGGGGGGCACTAGGAGGAAGGGGGAGAGGAGCACTATGGGGGCATTTACTGGGGGCACTATATAGGGGTATTTTATACTGGCACATTATGGGGGACATGAGCTCAACTGGGGGCATAAGGGGGTATTTTTTGCATTGTCACATTATAAGGAGAATTATTTCTACTGGGGGGCATAATGGTGGGCTTTATTACTCCCCTATGGTATGACCCCCTAGTAGCAGCACCGGCCTCTCCCTGCTCTGCTATCCCTCTGCCCCTTCTCCAAATCCTTATTATGAAATCTTTCTCATTAGGATAAAGCACAACATCAGCTCCGCCGAGCCCCCGGCCAAAGTGTGGAAGTGGCGACCGAGACCCCCAAGGGCCAAGCCAAGTAACTGTAAGTGTTCATGTGAAATATGTTTATGTTATACACATATAGCCTACACTGTGCCACACAATATACAGTATACCGCTACACTGTGCCACACAATATACAGTATACCGCTACACTGTGCCACACAATATACTGTATACCTCTACACTGTGCCCCACAATATACAGTATACCTCTACACTGTGCCACACAATATACAGTATACCTCTACACTGTGCCACACAATATACAGTAAACCTCTACACTGTGCCCCACAATATACAGTATACCTCTACACTGTGCCCCACAATATACAGTATACCTCTACACTGTGCCACACAGTATACCTCTACACTGTGCCACACAGTATACCTCTACACTGTGCCACACAGTATACCTCTACACTGTGCCACACAGTATACCTCTACACTGTGCCACACAGTATACCTCTACACTGTGCCACACAGTATACCTCTACACTGTGCCACACAGTATACCTCTACACTGTGCCACACAGTATACCTCTACACTGTGCCACACAGTATACCTCTACACTGTGCCACACAGTATACCTCTACACTGTGCCACACAGTATACCGTATACCTCTACACTGTGCCCCACGATATACAGTATACCTCTACACTGTGCCACACAATAGACAGTATACCGCTACACTGTGCCGCACAATATACAGTATACCTCTACACTGTGCCACACAATATACAGTATACCTCTACACTGTGCCACACAATATACAGTATACCGCTACACTGTGCCACACAATATACAGTATACCTCTACACTGTGCCACACAATATACAGTATACCTCTACACTGTGCCCCACAATATACAGTATACCGCTACACTGTGCCCCACAATATACAGTATACCTCTACACTGTGCCCCACAATATACAGTATACCTCCACACTGTGCCCCACAATATACAGTATACCTCTACACTGTGCCACACAATATACAGTATACCTCTACACTGTGCCACACAATATACAGTATACCTCTACACTGTGCTCCACAATATACAGTATACCTCTACACTGTGCCCCACAATATACAGTATACCTCTACACTGTGCCACACAATATACAGTATACCTCTACACTGTGCCCCACAATATACAGTATACCGCTACACTGTGCCCCACAATATACAGTATACCGCTACACTGTGCCCCACAATATACAGTA
Organism: Bufo gargarizans; assembly: GCF_014858855.1. Lineage (NCBI taxonomy): Eukaryota > Metazoa > Chordata > Amphibia > Anura > Bufonidae > Bufo > Bufo gargarizans. Next base: position 47,191,327 of record NC_058086.1, read on the forward strand.
TACCGCTACACTGTGCCACACAATATGCAGTATACCGCTACACTGTGCCACACAATATGCAGTATACCGCTACACTGTGCCCCACAATATGCAGTATACCTCTACACTGTGCCACACAATATACAGTATACCTCTACACTGTGCCCCACAATATACAGTATACCTCTACACTGTGCCCCACAATATACAGTATACCTCTACACTGTGCCACATAATATACAGTATACCGCTACACTGTGCCCCACAATATACAGTATACCGCTACACTGTGCCCCACAATATACAGTATACCTCTACACTGTGCCACACAATTTACAGTATACCTCTACACTGTGCCCCACAATATACAGTATACCTCTACACTGTGCCACACAATATACAGTATACCGCTACACTGTGCCACACAATATACAGTATACCGCTACACTGTGCCCCACAATATACAGTATACCGCTACACTGTGCCACACAATATACAGTATACCGCTACACTGTGCCCCACAATATACAGTATACCGCTACACTGTGCCCCACAATATACAGTATACCTCTACACTGTGCCCCACAATATACAGTATACCTCTACACTGTGCCCCACAATGTACAGTATACCGCTACACTGTGCCACACAATATACAGTATACCTCTACACTGTGCCACACAATATACAGTATACCTCTACACTGTGCCACACAATATAGAGTATACCTCTACACTGTGCCACACAATATACAGTATACCTCTACACTGTGCCCCACAATATACAGTATACCGCTACACTGTGCCCCACAATATACAGTATACCTCTACACTGTGCCACACAATATACAGTATACCGCTACACTGTGCCACACAATATACAGTATACCGCTATACTGTGCCCCACAATATACAGTATACCTCTACACTGTGCCCCACAACACAATATACAGTATACCGCTACACTGTGCCCCACAATATACAGTATACCGCTACACTGTGCCCCACAATATACAGTATACCGCTACACTGTGCCCCACAATATACAGTATACCGCTACACTGTGCCACACAATATACAGTATACCGCTACACTGTGCCACACAGTATACAGTATACCGCTACACTGTGCCACACAATATACAGTATACCTCTACACTGTGCCCCACAATATACAGTATACCGCTACACTGTGCCCCACAATATACAGTATACCGCTACACTGTGCCCCACAATATACAGTATACCTCTACACTGTGCCACACAGTATACAGTATACCGCTACACTGTGCCACACAATATACAGTATACCTCTACACTGTGCCACACAGTATACCTCTACACTGTGCCACACAGTATACCTCTACACTGTGCCACACAGTATACCTCTACACTGTGCCACACAGTATACCTCTACACTGTGCCACACAGTATACCTCTACACTGTGCCACACAGTATACCTCTACACTGTGCCACACAGTATACCTCTACACTGTGCCACACAGTATACCGTATACCTCTACACTGTGCCCCACGATATACAGTATACCTCTACACTGTGCCACACAATAGACAGTATACCGCTACACTGTGCCGCACAATATACAGTATACCTCTACACTGTGCCACACAATATACAGTATACCTCTACACTGTGCCACACAATATACAGTATACCGCTACACTGTGCCACACAATATACAGTATACCTCTACACTGTGCCACACAATATACAGTATACCTCTACACTGTGCCCCACAATATACAGTATACCGCTACACTGTGCCCCACAATATACAGTATACCTCTACACTGTGCCCCACAATATACAGTATACCTCTACACTGTGCCCCACAATATACAGTATACCTCTACACTGTGCCACACAATATACAGTATACCTCTACACTGTGCCACACAATATACAGTATACCCCTACACTGTGCCCCACAATATACAGTATACCGGTACACTGTGCCACACAATATACAGTATACCTCTACACTGTGCCCCACAATATACAGTATACTGCTACACTGTGCCACACAATATACAGTATACCGCTACACTGTGCCCCACAATATACAGTATACCTCTACACTGTGCCACACAATATACAGTATACCTCTACACTGTGCCACACAATATACAGTATACCGCTACACTGTGCCACACAATATACAGTATACCTCTACACTGTGCCACACAATTTACAGTATACCGCTACACTGTGCCCCACAATGTACAGTATACCTCTACACTGTGCCCCACAATATACAGTATACCTCTACACTGTGCCACACAATATACAGTATACCTCTACACTGTGCCCCACAATATACAGTATACCGCTACACTGTGCCCCACAATATACAGTATACCGCTACACTGTGCCCCACAATATACAGTATACCGCTACACTGTGCCACACAATATACAGTATACCGCTACACTGTGCCACACAGTATACAGTATACCGCTACACTGTGCCACACAATATACAGTATACCTCTACACTGTGCCCCACAATATACAGTATACCGCTACACTGTGCCCCACAATATACAGTATACCGCTACACTGTGCCCCACAATATACAGTATACCGCTACACTGTGCCACACAATATACAGTATACCTCTACACTGTGCCACACAGTATACCATTACACTGTGGGTGTGACCACTGAAAGGGCGTGGTTACTGAGGGGCGCTGTAAAGCTTTCTCGCACAGGGCGCCTAAAGGCCTAAGGCCGGCCCTGTGCCCGCACCCCCTTCTTTACCTATCTATTTAGGAATGAAAGGCACAGAAAAGTCTGTGTAAGGAGATGGGTTGATGAGGAAAGACAATCTCACAACTTCCAAAATGGCTTCCTTAAAGGGGTGGTCCAGGATCAGAAAAGCAAAACTGTGTTCTTTATTAAAAAAAAAAAAAAAAAAAAAGAACCGCTCCAGCCAATAGGTTGTGCTTGGTATTTCATCTCAGTCCTAGTCACTTCAATAGAACTGAGCTGCAATACCAGACACAACCTGTGGACAGGTGTGGCGCTGTTGCAATGTTTTTCTTACTAACAGCTGCTCTGCAGCACAAACTAAGAAACATGAAATAATGTGCAGACAGAGAGAACAGGAGCTGCCCTGATTACATGGAAGTTTAGTTTTTGTTTCATGTTCTGATTATCTTCTTGCCAAGACTCATTAGTCACTGACATGACACAAGACACACCTGAAGAATCAACATTGTGGTCACGGCACATATATATATATATATATGAGATGAGGAGCCCGACGTTCTCCAGCCTGGCCTTGTGTTTGCCGCCAGCACCCTAGTAACAAGAAGTGGAGCCGGCACTTAAAGAGACAGAATCTCAGAGACGTTCCTAAGTCATTTAGGAATATATGGGAATACTCGATCAGCCACTGCAGCTTTAAGAGAAACCGGGGATCATAGGACTTGAGTTTCACTGGATAAACCACCCGAGAGGTAGGAAAGACTATAAAAATCTAAAAAAGTCATTTATGGAACATCACTATTACTTGCTCCACATAAAGGCCGGAGCCAAGAGCGTCTCTCACTCTGGAGGACTCACAATGTCTGTGCATTACTTAGTCAGCCCATTGATTTCAATCAGTACAGTGCAATTCTGCATTTCCCCTGTGGAGGCACCGCAGGAGAATTTAACACTTATTGCCCGGTGTTCACTGAGATCATGCTGATTGCTGGGGGTCTGAAAAACCCACGGTCACTTATTGCTGGGGGTCCTCTTCATGCAGAGAGACCTTTAAAAGGAATCTGTCGGCAGGAAGTTCCCTGTTACACCAGGCACAATGTCTCGCAGGGCTAGCACCGCTGGATATAAAGATACTTTTCACTTCGGCTATTTTCACATCTGCATTTTTCTTTACGTTTTTTAGATCTGGCAGACGGTCTCCAAACTGGAGGAAAACGCTTCACTTTTGTTACCATTCATTGTTAAATGGGGATAAAACTGAACAAACCTGAACGGGGTTTTTGTGTGCGGCATGGGAATTTGAACAAGCCGGATCCGATTTTTTTTTTTCAGACACAAAAAATCGGATCCAGCGCCCATTGACTTACATTGACTTTCATGTTAATTTTCAATATAATACAACCAGATCTATTCTGAACGGATGCATCCGGTTGTATTATTCACACGGATGCATTTTTGCTGTCCGGTTTTGAGATCCGGCATGGGATCTCAAAACCGGAGAGCAAAGACACAGATGTGAAAGTAGCCT